>NC_091935.1:26624936-26715717 GCF_041260155.1 Ptychodera flava
TATCGGGTGAACAAGTTCGCACCGATAGGTAGCCATATCAATGACAAATCAGGGGTTGCTCCACGGTTACCACATTGACACATATTGGAGCAACGTGTGTAGTGTTCTGGGGAAGGGAGGTGTGAGGGTTTTCCTACCCTCCCTGTAGCTTTTTTAGGTAAGTGTCACAGAAAACAACCAATTCTTACTATATTATGAAGTTGATCAACGGGCCGCGCTCTATCATTTCGTTAAAATACTAGCGCTCCTTTCGTACCTTATTACTGTGATGAGGGAACTAATAAATTGTACATATTTTAGAAATATATTTTTTACTATAACCCAAATGGGATTCGAGCCCCCACACACTCACGGCAACATCGCCTAGCCTGCTAGGCCTCACACAAAACCAGTCGGCTACCGTTTCCAAGAACATTAATTTAAATAATTTTATTCAGCCACAGGAAGTTTTCCTATCTTGAAATGCCATGACGGTCAAGATATTTAACATCGGGACTGTAAAGATGTTCACCTTGACTGAGTTCCTGCTGCTCCTCCCGGTTTACGTTGAACCGTTTGGCTGTCGAAATTGAGATGCCAACACTCCGCTGTTATCATCTGCTGAGCGGTAATATCCACTAAAAAATCAAGTCTGCGAAAGTTGAAACATTAATTGACTTGCGGGAGGTCAGACTTGTAGTCTAAACGAATGACACCACACTAGATCCAAGCACACCTGATAGCCACCACACTGGTTGATTATTATTAGTGATATATGTCAACGTCACTGTTTGGTTCATTGTTTTGATTGATTTCGAGGTGTCCATTATTTACGTTCCGGAGGAAATTCCCAATAGACCACGCCTACACTCTAATAGAAATTAGGATATGGTTGACTTTGGAAAGTAAGAAAATAATCAGGTGTTAGCTAAGCAGCATTTTGAAAAAGATATGATTTTCAAATATTGAATGAAATTTTCCAAGCAAAATTCTGATTTGCCGCAATGTACCATCCTCACCAGTCCTTTTCCCTATTTCCACACTTTAACTTGTGGCAAAATCTAATATATTTAGCAAAAGGCTGAAATGCTCTTCATCTGCTCGCCTAAAATATTTTAAATAAATTTTGATAATTACCCTTCATTTTATTTTTTAATTGAATAGCTACATTAGAAATGAACTCACTGCAAAGTTCCACGGATTCGATACTCGGCGCGCTTGCCCTTTTTCTTTCTTTCGTTTAACACGATACACAGTAAACCGGCCGTTACAATTTCCATTTACACTTTTAAATGGTTTTCAACCTATACACTCAGAGTCTAGTCTTGCGTTTAGCCGAACGTCGTCAGTGGGTTAGAAAAACGAAGTATGGTCTCCGTTCTTTCGAGTTGACAAGCAACCTTGCTATTTTAGTTGTACAATAAAACGGCTTTTGTTCCGTTTTTTTCATGTAAGATTTACACCCTCAGATACGCATTGTGTGTAAGGGATAAGGCGAATATAATATTTCGTTTCTTGCGTATTCAAGTTGGAGGATATAGCCCCAATGTTTTCGCCCATAAAAGCGTCAATGTTTCTGTAACGTTGGCTCAAGCAACGAGTTTTCATTCATCTGTTCAACTGTCAGGACTCAATGGGTTTATTTATAGAATGAAATGCGTCTATTTCCTTTCATGGAACCTCACTTGAGATTATTCTTGTTACAGAAGAAGAATAGGAGAAAGATGGAATAATGCACCTTTTAATTAGTCCCCACGGACACCGTCCGGGGGGACTTATAGGTTTGGTCATGTCCGTGCGTCCGTCCGTGCGTCCGTGTGTGCGTGCGTGCGTGCGTGCGTCTGTGCGTCCGTCCGTTCACGCAGATATCTCATAGACGCCTGGAGCGATTTTGTTCAAACTTGGTTCAAGGATAGTACCCTACCTCATACAGATGCACGTCGATTTGTTTCACAATGCGATCAAATTTGGCCATGTTAGAGGACTTTTTAGTTTTCACCTCCATAGACCCCCATGTATAAGGCAGTCCATAGACTCCCATGTATAAGCACAGGCGACCCATAAAGTATTACTGAGATTTTCACACTAGTTTTCACCTCCATAGACCCCCATGTATAAGGCAGTCCATAGATTCCCATGTATAAGCACAGGCGACCCATAAAGTATTACTGAGATTTTCACACTAGTTTTCACCTCCATAGACTCCCATGTATAAGGCAGTCCATAGACTCCCATGTATAAGGCAGTACATAGGCTCCCATGTATAAGGCCAAGATAAAAAAATTAGTTTTCTCATCGTATTCATATTGCAAAAAGGATGCAGTGACACAGTTTTTAGTCCCCACAGATAAAGTCCAGGGGGCTCATAGATTGGGTCATGTCAGTCCGTGAGTCCATCCGTTCACGCAGATATCTCAGACACTTTGACAAAATGTCATGTGACCTTGGTGACCTTTGACCTCGATTATACATATTTGTCCATAACTCAGTAACCACAAGTGGTAAACCTTTCATATATGGTATGATGGGACACCCTATGACGCCACATATTGTACCTCATTAATTATGTGCATATCTAATTTTGAGCGAGCCAATAGAGCTAGAGGTCTGATTTTTGGTATATATGGATAACTTAGCAATACAATTTTTTTGACAAAATGTCACGTGACCTTGGTGACCTTTAACCTCAAATATACATATTTGTCCATAACTCGGTAATCACTAATGCTACACCCTTCATATTTGGTATGATGGGACACCTTATGACACCACATATTGTACCTCATTAATTATGTGCATATCTAATTTTGAGCGAGCCAATAGAGCCAGAGGTCTGATTTTTGGTATGTAGGGATAACTTAGCAATACAATTTTTTTGACAAAATGTCAAGTGATCTCAATGACCTTTGACCTCAAATATACATATTTGTCCATAACTCAGTAACCACAAGTGCTACACTCTTCATATTTGGTATGATGGGACACCTTATGACGCCACATATTGTACCTCGTTAATTATGCGCATATGTAATTTTGAGCGAGCCAAAAGAGCTAGAGGTCTGATTTTTGGTATATAGGGATAACTTAGCAATACAATTATTTTGAAAAAATGTAATGTGACCTCAATGACCTTTGACCTCAAATATACATATTTGTCCAAAACTCAGTAACCACAAATGCTACACCCTTCATATTTGGTATGATGGGACAACTTATGACGCCACATATTGTACCCCATTAATTATGCACATATCTAATTTGAGTGAGCGAATAGAGCTAGAGGTCTGATTTTTGGGTTATAGGCATAACTTAAAATTTTTTTGACAAAATGTCACGTGACCTTGGTGACCTTTGACCTCAAATATACATATTTGTCCATAACTCAGTAACCACAAGTGTCTACACCCTTCATATATGGTATGATGGGACACCTTATGACGCCACATATTGTTCCTCATTAATTATGTGCATATCTAATTTTGAGCGAGCCAATAGAGCTAGAGGTCTGATTTTTGGTATGTAGGGATAACTTAGCAATACAATTTTTTTGACAAAATGTCACGTGACCTAAGTGACCTTTGACCCCAAATATACATATTTGTCCATAACTCAGGAACCACAAGTGCTACACCCTTCATATTTGGTATGATGGGACACCTTATGACGCCACATATTGTACCTGATTCATTATGTGCATATCTAATTTTGAACAAGCCAATAGAGGTAAATGTATGATTTTTAGTATATAGGGATAGACTATAGGATAGAAATTTTTTGACAAAATGTCATGTGACCTCGATAACCTTTTACCTAAAATACACGATTATGTCAATAAATAAGTAACCACAAGTGCTATGTCCTTTATATTTAGTAGGATGGGAGACCTTATGACAACACATGCTTTACCTCGTTAATTATGCCCATATATAGCCAATAGAGCTAGAGGTCTGAATTTTGGCATATATGGATTAATTAGCAGTACAATGTTTTTTTTTTTCAAATGTCACGTGACCTTGATGACCTTTGACCTGAATATGCATATATATGCATAACTCAGTAACCACAAGTTCTTTACGCTTCAATTTTGATAGGATAATAGACCTTAAGATGTCACATCTTGTACCTCATTTATTATGCACATATGTATTTCTTGGCTGGCCAATACAGCTAGAGGTCTGATCTTTTTTCCCGATTTAGAACCATAACTTAGACATGCCTCTTGTTTCAAATTGGAACAATGACATAGACCTATGTGTCCATAGATCTGAACATATACACTTTAGTGATACTTCTTAATGACCTCATTTCCCTGCCCCCTCAAGACTAATACTCCTATTACAAGTGGGGACTATGTCATTGTCAATGACTTGTTTCCTACTGTACTTACTTATTGTTGTACTGTTACAGTATGGAAATAAACGACGTACTGTTATACAAACTTGAGAAGAGAGCTGGGAGGGTTATATTGGTAGTACATGTTACGGTGTCTTCTCGCTTCCTTCTTTCACGTCAATGGGCTATCTATGGATTTACTTATTAATTATTTTGTCGCTGTTCAGACATTTACAATAATGAATGGTTTTTTCACCTGATTATTTACAGTTTCCACGTTTTTAGATTTCAATACTCGAAGTTCTGGCAACGCTGATTTGTACATTCCAACTTTTCAGACAGCAGCTAGATATGTAGTTTGTATAACGTACTTCTACAATTGGATATAGTATTCCTTCATCTATATAGGAATACCGAAAGTTTGCCACAGTTCAAAGCGCAGTTACGTAGTTTTGTAAATGATAAGTTTAAGAAAAAAAGGCTTCGATTAGATTTCATTTGTTATTGTTAACTTTCGTATTTATATTAAATAAAGTCAAATTTGTATTTTCCTTATCTTTGCACTCGGAAGTCTCTGATGTAAATTATGATTTCAAATGGCAGAAAATGTAAAATATGTAAACTATTTACAACCTTGATACACATAAACATCGATCTCGTCATCCCTGAGAGAGAGAGAGAGAGAGAGAGAGAGGAGAGAGAGAGAGAGAGAGAGAGAGAGAGAGAGAGAGAGGAGAGAGAGAGAGAGAGAGAGAGAGAGAGATTGAAAAACCTATGGAAGAATATACTTGTTGGAGACCAAACCTGCCAAAATCACCTTCAGCTTTGCTATTTCAATACCAAATACAGTTTTAAATTACCATATAAATACTTACTGAATAACCACATTGTATACTCTATGTTCCTGAAGGTATAAAATAGGAACAAGTTTTTTCACAGTATTTATTAATTTGTTCACGTCATCACAATCTGAATATATAATGGTACTGCACTCAATGGAACTTTCATGCCAAATTTCAACCAGCATCGGAAGTATTTGTTGTAGGGATATTTTTACCAAGATCGACAAAGAAAAATAATAGAAATATCAGAATTGTTTATCTCATTCTAACATGCAATGTATGTATGAGAACATTTGTAGGGATTTACAAACCTAATTTCCAATCCATACAACGAACTATTTCTGTATTTTGTCCCCTCAAAAATTCCGAAAAAAAACTTCACAAAACACAAATTGAAGATATTTCTCTGAAGCTAGAGCCTCTTATGTTATATAGAGAACTTTTTGTGACATATGTGTTGATGGAGGAGGACATCTTTGACAACCATGCAGGCTAGCCTGACCAAAAATGGCAAAAATAGCTGCAAAAATACTTGATTACATATGTCATCATAATTTTGATATATTAAATTAAGATTATCCACGGGAATATGTCTACTGAATATCAAAGTTATCAGACGAGTACTTTTTGAGAAACAATTATTTAAACCAAAAATGACAAAAATTTTCCCCAAAATACAAAATTGTTGATATCATCAGACTTTCAATACATCACATTTCGATTAAGCTTATGAACCATTATACCAAATATCAAAGCTATCATATGAGTAGTTTTTTGACCAAAAATTGGAGAAAATGCCCAAATATTACCAACAAGAGAATTCACTACAATTTGGATAAACTTGACTATAGTCATCCCATGGAACATGGATACCAAATTTCAAAGCAATCGGACAAATCGTCTCAGGGAAAATTTTTTGACTAAACACTGAAAAAAAGCAAGTCATTGACAATGACATAGTCCCCACTTGTAATAGGAGTATTAGTCTTGATGGGGCAGGGAAATGTGGTCATAAGGAAGTATCACTGGAATGTATATGTTGAGATCTATGGGCACATAGGTCTATGTTGTTGTTCCCAATTTGAAACACATGAGGCATGTCTAAGTTATGGTTCTAAATCGGGAATAAAAGATCAGACCTGTAGCTGTATTGGCCAGCCAAGAAATACATATACGCATAATAAATGAGGTACAAGATGTGACATCTGAAGGCGTATTACTGAGTTATGCATATATATATATATATATATATATATATATATATATATATATATATATATATATATATATATATATATATATATATATATATATATATATATTATATATGTGTGTATAATCAAGGTCAAAGGTCATCGAGGTCACGTGACATTTTCAAAAAAAATTGTATTGCTAATTAATCCCTACATGCCAAAAATCAGACCTCTAGCTCTATTCGCTTGTCCAGAATTAGATATGTGCATAATTATTGAGGCACAGTATGTGCCATCATAAGGTCTCCCATCATACCAAATATGAAGGGTGTACCACGTGTGGTTACTGAGTTATGGACAAATATATTTCAGGTCAAAGGTCACCGAGGTCACATGACATTTTGTCAAAATATCCGAGATATCTGCGTGAACGGATGGACTCACGGATGGACGAACAGACGGACATGACCCAATCTATAAGCTCACTGGACTTCATCCGTGGGGACTAAAAATTGTGTCACTGCATCCTTTTTGCAATTATGAATACAATGAGAAACTAAATTTTTATTTTTCGTGGCCTTATACATGGGAGTCTATGGAGATCTGTCTTATACATGGGAGTCTATGGACGTGTAAATTAAAAATATGCAAATTTCACCACGATTTGCCCAAATTTGGGAAAGGTCACTCCTATGCACTTCCATACCAAGTTTCAAATCAATCGGACTTGTGGTTTCAGAGCAGGAGATTTTTTGACCAAAAATGGGAGAAAATAACAAAAAAATTCATGAAAATAGCAAGTCCAAGATACTGACCCAAGATGTGCACAATCATTTCATGTCAGCCCAAAGTACTTACATGCTAATTTTTCATGTAATCTGCTCAGTGGTTATTGAGTTTTTTCAATTTTGACTGTTTTTACATTTTTTCACTTAATTTGCATATTTTTTGCAATGACAACTTCATTTGAACAAAATCTCATCTACAGCCCATCATCCATGTACACACCAAATATCAAGATGAAATGTACAGCGGTTTTGGAGTTTTTGATGTTGACGGACAGACATACAGACATACAGACATACAGACACACAGACATACAGACATACAGACATACGACATACATACATACATACAGACATTTCCCTAGCCTATAAGAATAGCTTCCATTGCCATATATACATATGGCTATGGGAGCTAAAAACACTAGAGACACACATACCCGGTAGATCATCCTACGATATGATATGACAGAAATACATGTTATGCTGTATAAAAGCTTGGTTAGGAGGTTTTATTTACCATTAAAATATCTGTATTACATTGTAAAAGAGTGATACACAATAAACCAAGTGTTCTTACATATGCAGGCCTTGGAAAAAACTAACATATATTTTCCTTAATTACAAAGGTTACAAATGCAATGTAATTTGAACTACTGGAGGAATCAATTAAATCTTACATACGTGAGAAAGTTTCAAGCATACATCAGTGTACAGCTGATACAATGTCAATCCTGCCAATTGGGGATGAGATCATTATTCCATGTAAATCAGCATGCAGTATTGTGATAAAAGTCTTTACTGTGTAACAAGAGAATTTCACAATACACAGCTTAATACTTGGCTGCATATTTTTACTGGCATACCATTGAGAACGTAAAGCCTAAAACTGACCATTGTACATAATCTGAAATATTCTGAGGAAAATGATGCATCATACCTATAGCTGCATAAAACAGGTTCACAAAGTTTTCTATTCTCAAATATGTTGCTTTTAACCAACTGAACTGGGGTCCACTAGACCTATTCAAAGTATTGGTTGTTATGTTGTAAAGTTGGTTGTAAAGTGACCTAGTGACTGACAGAGCCCTGCTGTGGAGTCCAGAGAATAACTATGTGTGACAAATTGTTGGTATGTACCTGTCGGTTTCAGTGAGTGTTTTTCCAAGGATTTGGAAAGGTGGGACACTGTGATCTATGATGGTTAAAATAGGGGGGGGGTCACTGAGTGAGTGAAGCACAGCAAAGTCACTGAGGAAGAAATGTAGTGGAGGGCTTTTTCCAATTGACAATTGATGTCATGAATACATTCATTTCTAAACAACATGGAAACTCTCTTTTAATGGTTTGTGACATATTGGTAGCATTAAAAGTTCTCATTTGTAAGCAAGTGAATGGCAGCAGATAGAGCTCAACTGTGTTATGTAGAGTGTAGAGACTATTTCTGACACTTATTGATGAAGAAGGTGGAAATCTTTGCCAGCTCATTTCAGGACAGCTGTAAAATTTCACAATGTCACATTAAGATCATCCCTAATAACATGTCTGCCAAAATATCAAAGCTATCAGATGAGTAACTTTTGAAACACAAATATTTTGACCAAAAATGGCAAAAATTGACCAAAAAATACGAAAATTGAAGATTTCATCAAATTTCAATATATCGACACACTAAGACAACCCCTAGGAACCTGTATACCTAAAATTAAAGGCATCAGACAAGTAGTTTTTGAGAAACACATTTTTGACCGAAAATGGCAAAAATAGCACCAAAAAACAAAATTGCAGATTTCGTCATATATTCAATATATCATATTAAGTTTATCTGTAGGAACCTGTATACCAAATATCAAAGCTGTCAGATGAGCGGTTTTGATGAAATAAAGTTTTGACCAAAAATGACAAAAAAATTCCTTAAAAATACAGATTTGCATATATCATCACAATTTGAACAAATCTAAGTTGGGTTATCCCTAGGGATCTGTATACCAAATAATAAAGCTGTCTGACCAGCGGTTATGAAGAAGAAGATTTTTTACCAAAAACGCCTTTTTTGGCACTAATTTGGATATTTTCAACAATATCAAAAAATTGAAAAAATTGGTTTCTCAAAATCATATAATTCATCTACACAACAAATATCAAATCAGTAAGTATGGCGGTTCTCAAGATATTTGAGAGGACGGACGCCTCACAATTAGACATACATATACATACATACATACATACATACATACATACATACATACATACATACAGACAGACAGACGCCGGACGGATACCCATCCCAATAGCTTCTATAGACTATAGTAGCTAAAAATAAGCTCATTCACACTAACTGCAGAGCTAAAATAGAATTTAACCATTTGATTCCATGTCTGTTCTTTTTAAAGTTATATTCCTTGGAATACAAGTAAACAAGTACTGATAACATATATACTTGTAAATATCTATTTTCATAAGCTTGTCAGACTGCTAAAGGTGTGCTTGTGATTTTCTGATAACATGAATTTTACTTATTGCAAGCAATAGTTTTGATCTCCAAAGCAAGTTTCAGATGTAGTTTTGAGCTTTTGCTCTTGATAATGGAATGGGACTTCATGTACTGTATTCACGAGTTAGTCCAATTTGCAATAATCTGCAACATAAATCTCTGTACCCTGTCCACAAGTTGACATTGCCTGAAATCCATATCGCACAAGCTAGAAGATATATCTCCTTGGAAGCCATCATTGTTTACAGCCTGGGGGGGGGGGGTCAGAGGAATGTTAAGGGGGTCACTCAAAATATTGAAAGCTATAGGGGGGGTTACTCAAAATGTTGAGAGAAAGAAGGCGGTTACTCAATTTTTGGTGCAAAATGTATTGAAACACGTACCTCTCAGATTGCACCACTTCACACATCAATTTCTACAAATTTTTACTCGGTAAAATTACACATTGAAAACACCCCTGAGATTACGCCAAAGTGCACCAATGCACACAACAATTTCTCAAATTTTTCCATGCAAGGGAGAGGAGCAAGCCCGTCGGACACTTTCCCCATCAGCCTTCCGCATGTTCTTCAATCAGTACTTTCAAAGTCTACCCTATCAGATATCCCAGTGAGGACCCTGTTATGATACCCATCCATATTAAACAATACTGTATGTGGTTGTATACTGGTTATAGTGTGACCTTTTATATCTATATTATGTTATGACTTTGAATTTCATTTTGTTGGTTTCACCTTTTTCAACCGTCATGAGATAACCAATGATTATCTAGCAGGGTACACAAGGATTTGAATGGTCTTTCCTATTGCTGTATTTATGTAAATTGTAGAAATACATGTATTGAAATTTAACTTTTCAAAAGTGAGTGTGGGGGGGTGGGGTCAGTCAAAATTTCCATGTAAGAGAGGGGGGTTACTCAAATTCATCATAGGGGGGCGGGTACTTGAAATTTTAGAGTTTCGACAAAATTCCTCCAACATTCCCCCCCCCCCCAGGCTGTAAATAATGACAGCTCCCAATGAAATTTGGGCTGCAGTGTAGCTGTATCTTTTGATGAATTTTTCACAAATTTTTTGATATCAACTCTAGTTTCTTGTTCTTCTTCTGAAAGCTTACTGGGAAACAAAGTACCTATATATATCATACATGTGCACATTGCAATGTTATTGACCAGTATATGTAAATCTGGGTCCTGATTGACATGTACACCTCTGGAGCAGAAAAAGTGATAATGGAATGTTTATAAACAATCATCACAAGTGACAATTACCTACAGGTTGTTTATTATACTACAGAGATCACCATGATACTGAGGGGAGGCATGAAATAATAATTGTGTTTTCTCAGTGCTCTGAAAGTTGAATTTTTCCTCTCTTTGAGCTGGACTACCTTAAACAGTTCTGTGTACTAGCTGTAATATGATGATGCTTAGTATTGCGGGTTATATCTGTTAAGTTGCCCACTGTTTGTCTGTGGTAAGTGTAGTGGTTTAGGAGTTTTTGATCCTAACATACATGTACATACAATCTGTGTGCTGAGCAGTGTAAGGGTTCACGTCTGTCCACCATACTGACTAATAGGAAATCCTCTACCAAATGGAGGTGCAATCCCACTGTCTTCATCTTGAGACAACTGTCCCTGGTAGCTGGTTCCTTTCTTTGCGTGGTAAAATGCTGCCTTAAAGTCGGTTTTGGATTTATCTTGCTTCCTCTTCTGCATGGATATACACACCTGTTCCCTAACATAGTAATAATAATAAACTCATGGAAGACAATCATGGACCAATCATGGAACATAAAACATATAATTTCTCTTCACAAAAAGTTAGTTTATTTGTGTGTTAAATATCAAAGAATTCTTGTGTAAAAAAAAAACAAATAAATTTATTTTTCTCCGCTATATGCATATTTCTCTAACGTAGACATCTCAACCACACCATTTTCTTCTTGCTCAACCAATGTCCTGCGCAGTTTAAGAATGAGAATTGCTGTAACATGTATGCTGTGTATAGTATCTGGATGGATTAGTGTTAAGCTGATGCACCTACATAGTTGCTGCTGGCAATGTCAATTAAAATACAGAAATGTATCAGTGAACCCGTGTTTCTAATTAGTATTCTTGTAATCGTAAACATGCTAGCTATATAAAGACAACTAATATAAACACTTTGTGCAAGTTACAAGATACCAGTTCCGGCACATCTTTGCAACAACCACTTGTGTATATATACTTGGGAGTAAGGACTGAAAAGGAAAAAACTTACCTGTTGTTTGATCATTTCCATTCATCTTTCATTGTAAATGTCATGGCAAAGTCCTATTCAAAGCCCTCCACTTTGTTCTTTACTGCTCTTTGTCAAGGCAATGGTATTTCTCATCCTTGACATCAGCATTCACTGCTGATCCTGAATTGTAAACAGATAGACTCATGATTACTTATAACTCTTTATTTGACAATGATAACCTGAATGATTAAAATACATTTGATGATGGGATGTTAATGAATTGCCAATGATGATAAGCATTACATACATGTAAACATTCTAAATAAGATGACCCAGGTCTATCCACAATACAATTACTCAGCATCGCAGGTGACCCCGGTCAACCATCAACAAATACATGTACACGCTATGGAGATGATCCTGGGCAATCCAGAATACAAATATAGGTACACATTATTGAAGATGACCCAGGCCTATCCTGAATGCTCGATTTCATGGTCACCCATAATGCAATGCGAGTTGGCGTAGTTCCGGTTTCGTCACTCTCTGTCAGCAGACGATTGAATATAAAAAGTAATGGAGAACGAATCGCCGCACACGCCAAAAATTTTTAGAAAAAGGGGCAGGGGCGGTGATTTTTGCTGTATACCTGGCTGTTTTAACACGAGAAAATCTGACAAGGTCAAGAGATCGTACTTCAGATTTCCTCCCGAGAAAACTGGACAGTTTTCGCTGTGGACGAAGTCCATAAGGTTAAGACGTGCCGGCTGGTATCCGCGACATTGGGATCGCGTTTGTTCCGATCACTTTATAAATGGTGAGATTTACTTTAATTGGTTCAAGATTTCATACGAATTTTGATAAGTCTTGGTTGATATTTTCTAAGTTCATGAAAAATTCAGTCTCGGGAAGAATGTTTACCTTCCCTAGCAGTGCTGTGATCCGCGTGAAACTGAAAGTATGGGTTGCACTCACAGTCGCTTGAGGGCTGTTACACAGCCGGTGACATAGGCTCAGTCACCGGCCGTGTAATAGCCCTCAACCGACTGTGAGTGCACTGATACTATGATGTATTCGGTCGAGAGGGATACTAAAGTCCCCCTTACCCCATGACTTTGTACATTTCATCAACCCATGGGAAAATTTTAGCACAAACTGAGCGCTGGAAAGTATTGAGACCGAGTCTTCTATTTGTTCATGATATGTTTGTGTGGGCACATAAAAAAATTGGCGATTGTTAAAAAATCAGAGATAATGTTAGGCACAGTACTGTGGTTAAGGGCTTCTTATGAAAAAAAAAAAAGCACAGAAAAAATGCTGAGTCAGCACTTTTTCTCCAATGGCTATTTATGGTAGGAAAACTTGAAGCTTTCTGCAAAAACAAGCATGGTGACCAAGTGTTTATCGTACATATTTTGAATTAGTTCCAGATTCTGAATAATTTCTGAAAATTTCAATAAAATGACAATATTCTATAAATGGTTTCTAGCTTATGACATACAATACTGTGGTAAATGACAATAGTGTATTGATAATGGGTAGTCCCCTACCTTAAGTGACTTTAATTTATCAGTTAGTGTAATTTTGATTATTTTATGTAGGAGTCAAAAGCAGAAACCCAGACCATCCAGGGTATGTTCCAAGGATATTTAAAAGAAATGAGGTGACACCAAGGAAAACTTTGACATCAAGTAAATTATTAAAATCACCATTAAAGGAAAAACACGCTATAGGTCAACATCAAGCTTCTAGAAGAGTAAGGAGGTCATTGTTTAGGACTAAAGATGCAACAAAAGGAAGACCAATCAATAACATAGCGCAAGTAGTAACAACAGCACAACCATTAAACCATGACTACCTCCAGACAGAAGTTGATTTGAGATGTGAGGAAGAGTTAGGAAAGTATATGCCAGAAATTAAAACTAAAATTGAAGAGTTAGAAGAACAGGTGAAACTTAATAGTACCAGGGAATTACAGCTTTTAAGTCTTGAGAATATTAAGGACAATCCAAAAGAAATGCAGTTCTATACTGGTTTTCCAAATTTTCACACATTCCATGCAGTATTCATTTTTCTTGAACCCAGAGCTAAAAATATGCAATATTGGAGAGGTCAAGCAACTATTGACACTCAACATTTCCTAGATACAGGTAGATACATAAATAAGCCAGGGCCAGAAAGAAAACTTTCCCTCTTAGAGGAATTTTTTTTAACAATAGTTAGATTAAAAGTTGGATTACTAACAGAAGATATTGCCCGTAGATTTAACATTTCAGTTGGTACAGTGTCTTCTGTTGTCACATCTTTGATAAACCTTTATGTATTCTGATTTGAAGATGTTATGTGAGCTACCATCTAAATCAGTGATTGATCAAAATCAGTCTTCTGTCATGAGCACATTTTCTGATGTTAGAGTCATTCTAGATTGCACAGAGCTTTTCGTTCAAAATCCCAGCAAATTAGATGCAAAGAAGCAGCTCTTTTCAAACTATAAACATCATAATACCTACAAGTTCCTGGTTGGAATCAGCCCACAAATGGGGGTGACATATGTAAGTAGAATGTATGGTGGACGGGCCTCAGATCAATTTATCACAGAATCATCATCAAATTTACTTGAAAATCTAGACAAGATTAGAGGTTCTGTTATGACGGATAGGGGGTTTCTCATCCAGGGTATAATGAATGACATGGGAGTACATATCTACATGCCAGCATTCAAAGGTTCTGAAAGATGTCAGTTCGGTCACAGGTCCAGTAGGCATAGGATTTGTGATGATTTTTTCCTATAATTATCATAAAAAATAATTATGAATATTAATAAATTATTAATATGAATGTTACAGAATATTAAAAGTTTTTTACACACAATGTCGTCTACTTTGTGTAAATGCCATCTGGACACTCCATTGTTGTGATAATTATGATTATGAATAAATTATGATTATGATTAATAAAGTCATATTTTACACATTGTAATGTGCTTATGTGAACAACCCTCTGGGAACCCTCATACAGTTTCACAATCTATGCCAAAATATACAAGTCACAACATTGCCCAGGTTCAGTCTACGGCGAGAGTTACCATTGCCCAGGTTCAGTCTACGGCGAGAGTTACTACACAGTGTATATAATGAGAAGGTAGCCAGCTCCACTCGACAGTAAACTGACATACCCATGAATTACCTCCGTTTTCTTCACTTCTGCATGTTAATTCTCAAAATTTCTCCCGGTGTTGGCAAGTCCATAAATCAGCCATCAAATCTACCCAGTTTTAGCCACTTAGACGGAAAATTTGTGAAGTTTGAGGCTGCGAGAAGGTATATATCGCCAATGAAATGATGCTGCCTTAGCGGAATCGACAGCATCCGGGATCTTTTAGGGCCGTTTGCGAAATTTGAATGTAGCCGCCAAGCGGGGCCGAGGGCGGAGCCATGATTTAACGTTATTAGATATGCTGACATAATTGATCGTACGGCCAATGAACGCTCGTGACCTTTGATTAGACCTCTCATCAGTTGACCCGAATGTACATGTGTCTGATCAACATCAAAACGTGGAATGAGTTTCATTTCTCTAGTTGGACGATGTATTTTTCGAACTTTATAGCAGTTGTAAGGTTGCTCCAAAGCAGCTTACTGGGTATGCGATCAATGGAGGTGGTAGCTTCAGCGAAACGGGGACAGCATCAACTGAACAAACACCGCAGTAGGCAGCTCAATATAGATTGCTGCGATCGTGTTTGCCAGCATTATATACACCTTATCCATATTATTTGATGACACCGTCATCACGTACGTCCATTACAAACGTCCAGATGAAATTCCGACGACAGTGAGCACACCGTCATCAACTGTGACCGACTCCTCTGCCCCTCCTCCGCCAAACACATCAGCGACTAATCCGTAGCAATTAAAATGTTTCTATTAGGTGTGATATTTGACCGTGGCGGTGACCTTTGATTTGAACGAGTTCGCCGCTGCGATATCACAGCTAGGTTTCCACGGTATCCACCTATTCCCGAAGAACCTCCGCCATGTGCACATCGTACCCACAAATACCTTGAATAGCAAGGAACACGACTAACACTTCCAGGCTTACAAACGTGCTGACATTTTCTTGCCCGTTCTCGTTTCAAAATTTTAGTGTTTTTTCCATAGACCCTGCTGCATCCGTGTGTAGCGTCAATTGTTTTTCCCAAAGACAGAAAGTCCTCGCTTCAGTTTCTGAGTGTGATAAAACTGCAGAGCTTCGGTTAGGATTTCCAAATCTGCGTAAGGCTGTTCGCAAATTGTTTTTCTATTTGCGTAAAATGTACCAAAAATGCGTACAACATGACTACATGTAAGTACCTATATATAACAGCTGTCTACGCGATATCAAAAACCGGTTCAAAAGTCAATGAATAAAGTGTTCAATAAACAACATCAGTGACAATGTTTTTTCTTTGATATTAGTTTCACAATTTGTTCTGTTCTATTTTCTGTCGACGATTTTCATTTCTTACTAATTATTTAGACTACAACTTCCCACTATTGCCTTCGCTGCTTGACCTATCATCGCTGCTCTGAAGTCAAATTCACTTAGTCCCGGGTAGCTGCAATAATTGTAGCCCTTGGTTGGTGGGGATTGGGCTTCTGTCGTGCGGCTCGCGCCTTGCCCCAACCAGGGCTACAATTTCTCCCTATACCTGCTAGTGTAAAAGCTGCAGTGCGGATCTACACTGCATGGTCAAGGCACACACGGGGCCGCATTATTAGAGAATCTCGCCTTACCGTGTGCAAATTTCACTATAATCCTGCTCCCGGATAATGTTAGAGCCCTTGTAACTCCTATCGATGGTCAACTTTACTCCTTGCAGCTGAAAAATGACAGTTTAATGACTCAGGCGCGAAGTCATTCGAACTGGACCGCCGTCGTTGAACTCTGTACCCAGCCGACTTGTACCATTACATTTTAGGGGTGGCCGACAGGTGTGAGGGAGCTGAATGAGCATGCTTACGGGTAGCCCTTCACTGCCACCGGAGCCAAAGCCGGACACTCTTGCCATACTCGTAGGACTAGTTTATGGGATTGAAAGGGGTGGGTAATTTTCATGAAAATATATAACTCTTGGTGAATAAAGAGAGATACTTTTGCCGAAGTTCAACTACGCATTTTAATTAGTTCAATAAATCCTGTGCTCTATCTTCCCAACTTTCTCAAATAAGTTACGTACTAGTTCAATAAATCCTACACGGGAACGGGTCATTTGAAGCAGTTAGAACTTTGTGTCCATGTACATTGTTCAGAGGCGTGTGCCTAAGTTAAACTCCATATAACTAGTTCAACTTTCACAACTATAAGTTCAACCATCCACCTCCATGGTACAACTACATTTACAAGATGCCGCTGTTGTTCAATGTGGAAAGAGTGGTTCCAAGCAAAATCTGTTCGACTAAAAAGGTCACAATGTGTGAAGTGGGGTGCCAAAACGGCATTCTTGTCCATGACGGCGTGACTTTGAACATTTTTTTTTAAATCGGATATTTTCCATCTAGTATCAAAGTTTGACATATCGACGATTTCGGGATTACTGTGAAATCGCCGATCGACACTGGACTCAGCACTCTGCGTCTGTGAAATCGCCTATACTTACAGAATATTTATCGGCAATTTCCGGACTCTAGACGATACTACAATGACTAGCCTTGTGCCACGGCACGCCGGGTCTGTGAAATCGCCGATATTTATTTATAGTTACTTATAGTGCAGCTTTGCCAAATACTTTGCTATTTGTATACAACACGTAGGTATTTTACTGTTTTTGTAGGGTCGTAGCATTTCTTACTCATTACACAAACGCGGATTACATTCCAGGTTAATTTTATCACAGGACATTTATGTAGTCTCGCTTCGAACCGTAGTAAACTTTACAGTGTGCATGATGAACTCAGTATGGAAATAGCCTAATATAGGAACGACTTCCTCCAATCTGATTAAAATCAGAAGTAGAGTACGGCGACGTCTTCTTATGCGTACGCGGTATTCTCTCGCTGTCGCGTAGTGAGAGGCGACAGCGACTCGGAGAGAATACCGCGTACGCATAAGAAGACGTCGCCGTACTCTACACCTGATTTTAATCAGATGGACTTCCTCCATCCGTTTGCTCATGACTACTTCAATAATGCAGTGTTTATCAATTTAAAATTTCGGCATTTTCTTGTCTGGTTTTGTTCTGTCAACATACATCTTAATGATGAAGTAGGCCGGGTTGTATGAGGATTTCTTTACATCATTTTCACATCTGTGCTTTTTCATGGATACATCTTTCTTTTTGTAACAAATTCCTTGTAATCAGCATGTTTTACATACATGCTTTGATATTGACCTCAGCAGTTTTTGAATAAATCTGATAAAATTTGAAGCACCGAAGTAGTAGTAGTCACAGTAGTAGTAGTATCTATTTAAAGCTTCCCATTTTTACACAAAGTTGAGAATGTTCCAGACTAATTAAACTCATGTCATGATGAGTGTGGGGGGAAATGACATACATAACATGATCCGAAGTGGACCAAAAATGGACTCCTGAGATACACCGCACCAATCGACAAAACATGAGCGTGTACACCTAAATAGCTAACATTGACTTCTTCCTGTAAGGTCTGATCGAAACCACTTCAGTGACAAATCAGAAAACATGTACACAGAAAGTTCGCTCAGCAAAATGTTATGATCAACGATGAAAAAAATCTTTAAGTATATCTAAAAACAATTATCTTCATCTATATTCTGTAAAAGTATAGACCCTGGTCAGTTAACTTGACTAAAGCAATGTGACAAGAGTGATGTTGTCTGATGATTGTGAGTTGTAACAAAAAAGATTAAATGCATAAAACTGTAAAAACTAATATAAACATGTTTTTCTAGTATTTTAGATAGAACTGGTAGAAGGGAGATAGGCCTATAGTTGTTAACATCACTTTTAGAGCCTCCCTTATGAATCGGAACTATTTCAGCACATTTGAAACAGTCGGAAAATGTACCACTATAAGCTTCAAGATTAAAAAGAGTTGCGAATATTTGTCAGACATTTCACCACTTTACAGCTCTGGCCAAGCGCTAGTCTGGTTCGAACTTCGCTACTAGATGATACTAGAGTTTGTTAATTAGGCGGGTAAATATCCGATATATATCGAAGATTTTATAGCCTTAGAGATCTATATCGTATAGTATAGTAGCCGTAAATATCGATTGGATATTTTATAATTATATCGCGGTGTCCTCTTGTTGTCAGAGCATCTGTATAAAATGGCAAAGACGAGACGACAGACTTTGCATGGCGTGAATATCTCTTTCACTTCTCAGGAAATAAAGATGGCAAGTTCTTCAATGGTCACTGGTCTCTCTTTGCTTTCAGCGATAGTGGTATTCTAGCAGTAATTGAAAAGGAGCAAACAGTCCTATGACCTTTTTCAATCCTCCGAAAAGATAGCGTTAAAATAACAACAACTATACTGCCACTAGCGCGCTACTGTACTGCTGGTGCCACCGTTTTCATTAGTCCCTCACACCTGTCGGCCACCCTAAAATGTAATGGTACAAGTCGGCTGGGTACAGAGTTCAACGACGGCGGTCCAGTTCGAATTGACTTCGCGCCTGAGTCATTAAACTGTCATTTTTCAGCTGCAAGGAGTAAAGTTGACCATCGATAGGAGTTACAAGGGCTCTAACATTATCCGGGAGCAGGATTATAGTGAAATTTGCACACGGTAAGGCGAGATTCTCTAATAATGCGGCCCCGTGTGTGCCTTGACCATGCAGTGTAGATCCGCACTGCAGCTTTTACACTAGCAGGTATAGGGAGAAATTGTAGCCCTGGTTGGGGCAAGGCGCGAGCCGCACGACAGAAGCCCAATCCCCACCAACCAAGGGCTACAATATTGCAGCTAAGTCCACGGGCCTTCAATGGTTCATCGCCATCAGATCATTTAGATCAGGCATAGTCACTTAGACAGCTAGTTTCCATTTTGTAATCCGTTTTGGGTACTGAACCCACGCGCTCACACGGGACAGATGAGACTGGAATCACGGCTGCAATTATGGCCAATTTTGCAATATTCTGGAATAAGTTTGCAGACCGGCATTAAACTATTATTTTTAAGTCTGCGTAGCATTAACTTAAACTTGATATTCGACTAGGAGATCTTCAGGGTTTACAAGTATGCATTGGGCGCAGCGAAAAAAAAAAACATTTTTTTGCAATAACGACGAACTCTATTGAACTTGTTACATTTTTATTGGTACAGACTTGAAGGAAAACGTGATTGACAGGATGTAGGACAAAATATTGCTAAATTATGAACATTTTTATCAGCAAAACATTTATTTTTAGTCCTCGATAAACTTCACATTGAAGGGAAACTACGTGTGCTCATGTCTTTGTTACAGAGACTGCGCTTTTTAATGCGTATCGGATTACGCAGACGTCATTTTACTTTGCGTACTTCAAAGTAATAACATGCTTGAAATACGCAGGATTTTGCGTTAACGGAAGCTCTGTAATAAAACTATTGATAATATTATTAAAATTTCAATTTTTCTCAGTATTTTTTGCAAGACATGGATATATTTGTCTAACATATTCATAAAAAAGTAACAGGTCCTCGTAACGCCAGCACGCGCACGCCTTTTCAATAAAAAAGATATCGATTCTCAAGGTACATTGTGCTTTGTCTGTAAAACACGTCCGTGACTGCGTTTTTAATATTTTGTTGGGCAGCAAAATAGACGACAGTCAACGCTGCCTGTATTTTCATTGTAAATCTCTGAAAATCACAAGTTCAATTGGAAGGTGACTGCGTATTTGTACGTACGTACGCTGTTTTGAGGTCTCCTCGCCAAGTCGCTGAACTTGACATATTTTCAACAATGTCAACCGGGTATCTATCATAAACAAACGCATCTGCAACCCGTCATCCGTTTGTAATCACACATACATAGCTTGGACCGTTGACTTGAGGCATCTCCATCCTTGGACAGACCATAAAGTAATCGTACAGTGTAAGTGTAAACTTTCACGTGTAAAAAGGTCACGAGCGTTCATTGGCCGTACGATCAATTATGTCAGCATATCTAATAACGTTAAATCATGGCTCCGCCCTCGGCCCCGCTTGGCGGCTACATTCAAATTTCGCAAACGGCCCTAAAAGATCCCGGATGCTGTCGATTCCGCTAAGGCAGCATCATTTCATTGGCGATATATACCTTCTCGCAGCCTCAAACTTCACAAATTTTCCGTCTAAGTGGCTAAAACTGGGTAGATTTGATGGCTGATTTATGGACTTGCCAACACCGGGAGAAATTTTGAGAATCAACATGCAGAAGTGAAGAAAACGGAGGTAATTCATGGGTATGTCAGTTTACTGTCGAGTGGAGCTGGCTACCTTCTCATTATATACACTGTGTAGTAACTCTCGCCGTAGACTGAACCTGGGCAATGGTAACTCTCGCCGTAGACTGAACCTGGGCAATGGTGTCACTTGTATATTTTGGCATAGATTGTGAAACTTTCCAGAGGGTTGTTCACATAAGCACATTACAATGTGTAAAATATGACTTTATTAATCATAATCATAATTTATTCATAATCATAATTATCACAACAATGGAGTGTCCAGATGGCATTACACAAAGTAGACGACATTGTGTGTAAAAAGTTTTAATATTCTGTAACATTCACATTAATAATTTATTAGTATTCATAATTATTTTTTATGATAATTATAGGAAAAAATCATCACAAATCCTATGCCTACTGGACCTGTGGTTCAGTGCAGATGAAGCTGCCTATTCAGAAAAAATTTCAAAAGTGAGGATACATATTGAGCGGGCAATACAGCGAATAAAAACATTATCACATTCTTGATGGAGATCAGAAATTATCCATGAAAGATATTGAAGAGCAAGTTTTCACTGTTTGCGCATATCTTGTAAATTTCCAAAATCCAATAGTAAGGTGAGAAGTGATATTTTTGTCCCTTCTGGTCAACTAGGTAGCTTTTGAGAGTTAAGATTGCCATCAGTCTCAGATGCCATCAGTCTCAGATGAAGAACAGTATTTTTATCTGGAAGAATTAGTACTACTGACAAACTATTATGATTTCATGTACAGGCTGTGATATGAAATATACAATCAATGAAAAAAAAACTCATATTAATATAATTCTATTAAACAGCCAGATGCCTTCTGAAGTTGAGTCTGCAGGTTGGAAATTTTTTTCTTTTTTTTGTAGGCTCAAAAATCAGTGTGTGCCCATATTCCAGGCTGTGTGAGTCAAAGTTCTGGTCAAGCTACAGCTCAGATAACCAAATAACATACAGATTGTTGGGATAGATCATATTGTACTTTGCTGTGTATCCTTGAAGTACTTCTAGATAAAACCAAAGCTTGTCATATTTCAACTATTTATGGTAGATTCACATGTAACGGACACAATGTCAATCATTATACTTATTTATTTACTTTATATACTAGCTCTGAAGAATATGTACACAACAAGGACAAGTAGTCTATGCGCATTGCATGCATAGACTAATTAACTGTGCTACAATGTACAGCAATAATATATATCCAGCTTGCCACAAGCACATTTTGTGGGTTCTTATTTCAAAGTGATGCATGTATTCACAGATGAAAGTTGACTGGATGATCTATAATAAATATCTTTGAAGATCTTATAGTTTGTGTTATTGTGAATAAATTGATATATTTCAATCTAGAAATACATCTTGGATGTATGTTGACATGAGTACAGCATTATTCGCACATTTAAGACTCAGTCTAAAAAGAGCGATGATGTGATAGTTGCACAGACTTGCACAGTGAAGACTCCATTAAAGGGACACAAGCTGTAACTTTTGACTATTCTGTCAGTATTCTGGTTCTGTGTATCAATTACAGTTTCTTGTTTGAATCCCTAAAGCTTGATGAAATCTAAAATACTAACCTCTTTGAGTGCCAAAGTCTATTTTTGTCACCTTTACAAAATATACCCTGGTCAATTTTGTCAAATTTTTGCCTAAATTTTGATAAAATACTGTAGCCAATGAAATGTGATGTACACTTGGTCCAAAATTATCAAACAATTTCCAGAAAAATTAATAAAAATTAGTAAAATGCTGCATTAAAATTTTGGCGGGAAAAATTACAGCACTTAAAACCTTAAGCTTATCAGCACGGCCTATATGTGTACAGTCGGTGTTGTCATCATCAAAAGTTGAATTCAAGTCCAGACTTACACATATACAGGCTGTGTTGACAATCAGAATACTGGGCATTCTAGCATCCTATAAAGAGTAGATTAAGAAACTGCAGTTGATACAAAGAACCTGAATACTGACAAAATAGTTAAAAGTTACAGTTTATGTCCCTTTAATTTAGATACAATAATTTCATTTTAAAATGCTATACTATGAAAAGAAATATGATGACTGCAAGTGGTTTCACACAAAATTACTGATTTAGTGAAAAAAAAATCAGTGTATCCCCACACAAAATTTGGATTCTGGAAGGAACAGTTGTGGTTTCTTTGAACAGTTACACTGTTCAAAGTACATGTGTACTATTATTAAACAATGCTTTTCACTATGTTTCAACCTTTCAAGATCAGAATTTAAGCGCCATAGAAAGGAAAAATCACATCAAAGATTACAGGAATAAAATTGGAAATATACAGAGTCAGTCAATCAAGTCCATATCTTTATCTTTACATATCTTTATGCATTATTTTCATATAAATATATTATTTACATGTCTCATATATCATTTCAATATACACTATATAGCCATGCTTCTTGGTGACAGAGTTGACATGCTTTGTCTTATTTCATTCACAAACAAAACTGAATTTGATCATGTTCAGTCTACTGTATCATACTTCTTGTTACATAATTATTCAGAATATACAATTTAATCAATTAATGTAAATCAAGATTTGCCTTGAATGGGAAACTGAGGGATACATGATGCTAAGCAATGGTATATTTAGCTGCAATTTAACTTCATGTATAACAGTACAGAAGTCTTAGAATTCATATGAAAAAAAACAAACAAGGATATACCTCTCTTGAAAAGTACACTTGTTAAGTCATAGACAATGAAAATTGACACAGCAAAGATTATACTAGTTCAGCTTTGCTTGCATTACTCTCTGGAAAATCTTAGTAGTGATTTTATTTATTCATAGAATCCATCATTTGCATCCAACAATATTTTCTCAGGATGTTGTTCCCTGCACTTTGTACATATATATTTCATTTTACGACTCTTTGGTAAATGTCTGAAGCCTTCACAAAAAAAATGATACCTAGTATATGGATCACAAACGAGATTAGAATTACAAGCTATAAGCTGATCTCTCACACGGGAAAATCTAGGTGCTCTGTCATTCCTGCAATTATTCTGACAACCAAGTTTCCAATCCTCCCTCTCTCTATCTTTGTTCTCTTCTAATACAGAAAGACTGGTACTAGAATAGTTTTCTCATGAGATTCACTTTGATTGATATCATTATTACTAATACTACTAGTGTTTTCATGTGTGAATTCCTTGTTATTACCAATGTCAACTTCATTCTGGGAACCATGCTCATGTTTTAATTCTAATGGACAGTCAGAAAAAAGGTGTAAACCACGATGAATTCTGCCAGTTAAAATTTCAGATGACACATATTTGGTGTAGAAATCAATAAGAGATGGCAAGACTTTCTGTTCCCAGAATTCTTTCACTAACTTTAGATGAATAGTTATGTGACCAACTTTTGTCCATACAACTAGATCAGCTGTAAATGTTGCACTTAATACCATTTGCATTGTAACTTGTTCATAGTAACCCCGTGAATGATTTTGTTTTAATATCAATTCTCCATCACAGTTTAAAATGAAATCTAATTGTTTTTGTGCCACCCCAGTGCTGGATGTATGTTTCGACAAGAATATGGGCATTTCACTTCAACAACTCTCTTACCATGACATGAGCAAGATACTAATGCATCTGGGCTTACTCGTAGAAATGGATAATTGTTATGCACAAGAAGTCCAGGCCTATGAATGTCAACATTTAAATGTGTTCTTTTTAGCTCAGTTATATAGCTATCAACTGCTTTCTGTTCATGTTTTCTGCCCCATTGAATAGCAGTGGTGTTCAATTCCTGAAAGTTGTATTGCATAATGTCCTTCACTATATTTTCTGGTTTCGCCTTACCATGTTCATAGAAGACAGTATTCTATGAATTTTTGTCCCAGTTATGGTAGCCTTTCTTTGATCCATCCATGTATCATTGGAATGACTTGCAGACTGACCTCGAGTTATTCTTTCAATATTTTCAATATCACCTGATGAATAAACAATTGACTGGAGTAACTTTTCTCTAGCTTTCTCAAACCCATCATCATATACTGAGTTAAAGGTAGGATGTGGTATTCTATACACTGGTATTGGATAGGTTGTTGTTGTGATTTCAGTACTTACTGGAATATCAAAATCAAAACATTTATCTGGTAATTTAGATGGTAATGTTAAAGATGGCAATGGTACTGTACGGAATGTTGAAATATCAACTATGTTAACAATGGCTGGCATACAGCTATTTGAATTGGCATTTCGTACATCAGAAAGAAGCTGGAGGATACGTTGATAGTTATCGTCAGGAGAGAGTTCTGGTGCAACTTGAGAAGTATAGTTGTCAACAGTTGGACCTTGTTTGTCTGTACTGCGGACAATTACATCTTCAGCTTTCACAGGATGAACTTTGGCACCTGTAATTAATAAAATTACACAGTTGTCTTATTTCAGCACAAACCTAGTCCATTCAGACTCTGTTACATCCTCTTACTGGCAACACAATGTTTTTCAGTATTGCTGTAGAATTAGCATGAATAATAGATGCAGGTACAGTGAGATACAACATACTGATCTTAAGCGGTAGTTTTCTGAACTTCAAATAGCATTACCTTTTTCAGATTCCTCTCATATTTATGATATTTTTTAAACTTGCACTCTCAGTGAGGGATGACAGAAAGCCAAACCATCCTATTAAAATATTCACTTTCTCTTACAAAATTCTGAAATTTTGCAAACCACTTGATCCAGCTAACTTTTCTGGTACATGTATTTGATGTTTATATGTACTGTACATTCACCTAGATATACAGGTGCATGTACCAGATCAACAACAGTTACAGCAGGTAATAAATTTGAGTAAAGGCCTATCTCATCATTGCGACATTAAAAGAAAAACATATTTTGTTGATCAAACTGAAAAACAACATTGAACTTCGGCTACACTGTCTGTAGTCATGCTTTGCACAGTGATAGTGAAGAGAAAACAAAGTACGGTACTGCGATGAATTAAAGTGACTAAATTGAAGTAAACCTCTTCTATCATACACAAAGTTTGTATTCTGTGAAAAATCCTGATCAAGCAATATAATTTGAGTCCATTATAAACTTTCAAAGTTTTGAGATTTTACACCGAAATTTCCTTGGTAACATTCAATACGAAGTAAAAAATCATGAATCAGAATAGGTTTTATGAAACACATTGTGTGATGATTTTCTTGAATTATAGAAAATGCAAAGTTTGATAAGAGTATTAGAATCATATTCAGGACAGCATGTACTGTATTCATTCCAGTATGAAACTCCTACTTTTCCAATAAAAGAGAGAATAAATCATAGGGGAGGGGTTTCATACTTGAATGACGAGTGAATATTTGATAGCAGTAATATGTAATGTTCAATGTATGCAAATTTATCACATTCTTGCATGGCGTAAGTCTAATGCTTGGTTTTCATATTGTTCTCACTAAATAGCAAAAGGAAAGCATTATTTTCTGTGCAAAACATCAATTGTTTTCTATTACCTTTATGAAACAGGAATGTAGATTAGATTCTTCAGCTTAGATATTACATGTCAAGTTACTGTTCATTGCATTGTATTTTTCAGCATTATAAAATATGCAACTAATCATATATTGTTTGTCAAAGTAATCATGTCACAACTAAGGCGACTAATAAGCTGGGATGTAAGCTTTTTTAAACGCAACAAAAAATTGGGGAGGGGCTTATGAATACAGTAATATTTGAATGTGTTAAAGAGATCTTGAAATTATGTTTTGACAGATGTTTTCCTTGAGAAATGTTGGATTTAATCCTCCTGTCGCTCTAGGAAAAACAATGCTAGTTCTTTTAGTGATACATACAAATAATTCTTTGTACCTTTGGGTAAACTCCAAGGACACAGAACATCAGTGACTGATTCATCATCAGGAAGATTCTCAGCCCACTGGCAACATCTCACACAGGAGGAACAAAAGTGCACCAACATGGGAGCAAGCTTGTCCTTTGCTAGGGGAAAAAAGAAAACAAGAGCAAATAGCAATATATTATCCTAACAAAACATGCAAGTTACAACTTTAGCAGGTACTTTTCTAACAAATAATACTTCTGTCCAAGGATCACAAACATTATGACCTGAATTGTTTAATGGCACAAATGTACCAGCTGTATGTGTATGATGACACACTTAAATTTCAAGACTTTTGAAAGTGGTACACTATAAAAATGTGTTCTGTTGAATGGTAAACAAATTTCAACAACTGGAACACTTGATCAGTGTACAGTATTCAAAGTCATGTTATGTGTTTTTTCTGCTTTGTTAATAAACTTTAATTTAATGATGAAAATTCAACTTCCCATCATTTCACTGACTCTTTTCAAACCCATTTTGTTTTAAAATGTTTTTGAAACATAAATCACTTCTAAATTTTCAAGACTAAAGAAGTATGGATACAAACTACATGCACAAGGAACAGTCCAGGTTTTTCTTCGACGTCAAGGTATTTTATTTTCACAATTTAAGCAGTAAATCTTGCAGGTACTTGTCAGAGATCATTGACCTGTATGTTCAGTTTTATTAATTGAGACTTAATTGTAATTGTGGATGCACTGCAGAATACTATATGTGTAGTCAGTAGAAGGATTACCAAGTATTAGTAAGCAAACAGCTGGACAGGTTTGTATGGATTTTTTATTGTATATTATATTGTAAAGATCCTGATGTTCCAACTCTTCTCTGTACTAAATGTTTGATAAATCATGAAGACAGTGTGACAGGAGATATCCTAGTGTCTGTCACGTGGTAGAATACAAATCCTTATCACTATTGATACATCACCTTTATGTTAATAATTGTATTAAGGGATGAAATCTTATCAGATGGGAGTTTTACCTTTTCATTTCTCTGCCATATTAATTAAAATTCAAAATGTTTGGCGAGTGATCAGAGAATCCAATACAAGAGGCAACATATCATCTTTTTCCTGTCTTCAGATTTCTTTCTGTCATTTGCATTGTGTACAGTATGATAAAAAGACAAAAACCTTGTGAGACACCCAAACTTACTAGACAATTATCTAGAGAGGAATATCTGTGACCTGACTATCAAAGTTCTATCAGAGTCTGGAGTGTTCAGTATCTACCAGTTTTGTTAGACTGAACCACAATAGAGTAAAATTTACACATTCCCTTACAATTCAACCTGATTGCCTGATTGAGATTACAAAATACTGTAAGCATAATACTTACCCAACTGCACAAACACAGAATGCACCGTAAGGCTCTCCGGTCATCTTGTCAAGGACAACATGTAACCATTTTACACGAGCACTGTCACCACTCTGGGATGGGTTGCACTGGGCTTTCACAAGACAGAAAGTTTTGCTCTCTGTTAGAGAATTATACATCACACTATGTATATTTTTGGCAGAAATGTGTTCATACGATCTGCTCAGCTTGTATCTCTTCAGACTGGCCTTTGTGAAATCTGGATCTTGTGACGGAGATGCTAACAAATATTTTTTCACTGTTCCAACATCAATTTCAGGAATACTTGAAATGTTCTTTGTCCAACCTTGTAGTGATTGTACGTAAGTTGGGGTAAAGCGTTCGAACTCTTTCGTTTCGGTTGCATCCAAACAGTGATCTTCCAGTTTTGGCCCAAACACAACATCGTTTCCGCCCGTAGTAAATTAAATGACAAGTGAAGCTTGTGACACAGCAACACTTCGAGGGCATGTCGACTGATACCTTTTGTGATTATATTAGCTGCTCTACAGTGACTGAGTAAATTGCTATATGAAAGGCTCGCGCACATCTTTAAATGAGCGTGGGCGCTTTACAGGACGATCTGCTACTTTGAACGAAATCTCCTTATCGATATCACCAGCAGACGACATATTGTACCTTCAGTAGCGACGGTAACCGGAACTACGCCCGGTGCGTGTTGCATTATGGGAGACCATGAAAGAGAGCATACAATACAATGACAATACCATACAATACAATACAATACAATACAATACATGTAAACATTGTTGAAGATGACCCAGGCCTACATATCCTGAATACAAATATAGGTACACATTATTGAATATGACCCAGGCCTATCCTTAATACAATACAATACAATACAATACAGGTAAACATTAATTGTTGCAGATGACCCAGGCCTATCCTGAATACAAATACAGATACACATTATTGAAGATGATACAGGCTATCCTGAATACAATACAGGTACAGACTGTTTGCATTGATGATAGACATTGGTCATCTCCCATTATGTATTCTACATAGGCCTGAGTCATCTTACCTGTACATACTGTGTGCATGTATGCGTATTGTGGATTGGCCTAGGTCATCTTCCATTGCATATATTATGTGTATTTTGGATATGTCTGTGCCATCTTCCATACCATGTGAATGCATTTGGATTGAGGATAGGCCTGGGACATATTCCATATCGTGTGCATGTAGGCCTGGGTCATCTTCCATACCGTGTACATGTATTTGTGGATAGGCAGCGGTCACCTTCTGTCATGTGTACCAGTACTGAGTAACACTGTATTGTGGATAGGCATAGGTCATAATATTTGCATGAAGATATTGCCCAGGATATTGTCCAGTTGAATGTTTACCACGCTGAACAACAAGCAGCACACTGCGACATGCTAAGTCGTGTTCGATTACAAGTAAGCAAAAACGATAATTGCACAGGTTGTCCGCAGAGTTGCAGGGTAGGACTAGTTACAAAAAATGAAAGTGTACCAGGAATAGTTTGTTGAATTTCCATGGCTAGTGTTTGAATAAGAGAAGAATCAGTTTTTTTTTTCTGTAAGACATCAAGTGGCCATTATAGGAAAAAAATTGTGAGACTGGAACGAGAGTGACGCTTTCTCACAATTGGTGAGAATCTCTTAATTGCCATTCTCACTGCTATCGGTGAGAATGGTTTAATTCTCACCATTGAGCACTGAGAAATGCACTCTTGATGAGATAATCAACCAGACTCATCATTCACTGTGAGAATCAACCGAATAATCATTCACTGGTGAGAATCAACCAGATTGTTTTCAACACCTTGTTGCAACAACAAGTCTGATTCTCACCAATGAATGGTGAGTCTGGTTCATTCTCACAGTAAAAATTACCATTCTCACAGTGCTTAGTGAGAATTTCCATTCTAACTGGTGAGAATCTATTATCTCACCAAAGAGTACATTTCTCACTACTCATCGGTGAGAACTTTTGAATTCTCACTGGTAGCTGTGAGAATTGACAAGAGATTCTCACAAATTGCAGGAAAGCGTCACTTTCTCTCTCCAGTCTCGCAATTTATTCCTATACACCCAGTTTGATTTTGAAATTAAAGCATTCATTGTTGGACTACCAATAGAAAGAGGCGACTGTTTACACCTAGTGTACAAAATGTGATTATCTGCAGTACACCTTCTCAAAGTGAACAGTTGGTTTAAAAATAGACTCTGTGATTGGAGAACTGAAAGCACTTGATGACTGAGGCAGAAGGGAAAGGGTAGAAAGGAAACATCTTGAAGTTACCCTGTAAATAATGCAATACTTATGATACGTCTTGATACATTTACAAAAGTGCAAGTCACATAAGTGTGAAGCACACGGGAAATAAAATTTGTTGTGAATCTTATAAAGAAAGCAGTTTGTTCCATAAAAAATAGTTGTTTATTTTCATTGCCACTAGCTATCTGTGGTTCAGGATGGTCCTACTTAAATTTGAAAATCACAAATGTCCCATGACCTGGTAATGTATTACTTGAATGGAAATGATTATGGGACCAGTTTAATGTCATATTGTTACTGTAGCAACTGATAGGACCTGAGTATACAGCTGTCAGTTGGCCAAAATCACAGATGAAATTATATGTAATTTGGATGGCTATAGTTCTAGCTAGTCAATGTTGGTCTCAATTAGCCAGAATGGCTTAGTGGTAAATTAGCCAGTGGAAACACTGAACAGGATATATGTAAGTACAAACCTGTGCCACAGCAAGGACCCACTGCCTTAGGAAATAGGAAAGTAAATATATGATGAAAAACTCCCTCAATTCCATGGGTTTTTGCACTGCATTGATGACAACACCACCATCTCTGTTCAGAGTTGGCTGTTTGCATAGCCACACACTGTGTATTTGCTTTGCAATGGAGGATGGTATTGTCACCATGTTGCTTTTCACCTGGTTGTCAGACCAGTATCCAATGACAATGGGACGCACTGCCTCAGTAAGGGATCTCGAATCTGACTGGGTGAAAAGAAAACATTAACAAGGATGTAATGTAAATATTATCTCCTGCACATTGTTGCTGACATTACTTACACATCAGTTCATTCTAAAACATGGCTTTTTATATTCATTAAGATAAGAAAACTTGATTGTTATGACTTCTGTAATTTTAATTAAACCTTTCATCACTGGTATAACTTTGCACCAAACCCATTGTAATCACTGATGATTGTGCACCTTTTTAAAGAAAACTATAATGTAGGTCAAGACGTGCATTCAAGCAAGTAGCAATAAATTCATTTATACATTTATTTCAAGGGAAGACCTGGAACAGGCTCCATAAAATATACATAAAAAATATGAATGCATGAAGTACAATAAAACAATAAACAACACACAACAAACTATGTGAAACTATTAAAAATATGTACAAATTTAGGCATGACATTCTGACCAGCATCTGAAACTTTGACAAGATAAGTGTTGTCAATGGCAGGGTTGGAAATGCACACATCAAAGTAGCCATACATCTTTGAAGAGCCAAGTACCTAAAACCATTGAGTTTTATACTGTGAGTCTAAAAAACAGTGCGAGTTCTAGTATTTGTAGTTTACTGAGGAACATCAAAATTAACATGAAACATGATTGGGGACAATCATACATATTATTAAAATATTCATATAAAAATATAGTATATAAAAACAATCTTCGATGATAAAGAGGCTAAAGGTTAAAACGCTTGCAGAATTCTTCATAATTATTTCAGCTGTTAGGATGCTATGTTTGAAACAAAGGAACTTCATGAATTTCATTTGCGCTTGCTCTTTTTTCCTGTTGATTTTTTTGCCAAGGAGACCACTACAGTACAGACACATATTCTAAAATACTTACATGTATTATATAGTTATGTACAGAGCGTCAAGGGAGTTGATGTTGAAGAAAGAACTACAACTCCGCCAAATATAACCGAGCATGCGAAAAGCTTAACTGATAATGAACAAGATGTGCAGGAAATTAAAAATAAAAAATGACTAAAAATTTAAAACAAATCTTACCTGATGAAGGATTTGTAAAAGATCAGTTGTCAATCTCTTGATTCTTGTTCCTCCTACGTTCCACATACATATACCTCTGAGGCTTTACGACCAGGTTACATGAGGTATACTAACAGCTGTAGACAAATGTCAATGAATACAATTAGAATCTTGCAGATAGTCCTATTTCTCACTGTCTGTACAATGGATACTCAACTTTATAATCATGGATATGTGTCAAAAGTTTAGTAAAATCATACACTCATTCATTATGTATTACCATGCCACAAATACACAGTAATGGTTTGCTTTTATGTCCGTGAATATGAATAATAATGCTAACATTGAAACTTTTCAGCAAAAATGTAAATAGTCAATTGTACAACGATCATAATCAATCACAAAAACAAAATGAAGTGCTTGTGGGCCAAATTATACACTTTTTACAAAATCTCCAGATTTGCAAATTTTTAGGGTGGGCATGACTGTGCATCAATGCTTATTACATGCCTTGATGTGGGTGCAAATCAGTGAATTGATTTGAAAAGGAACATCCGGGGAGTTAGCGGGTCGGTGAACATAATGTACTGACCGGTTTTAATGGTTACCCGGGCAAGTGAAGCCCTTCAACGTTTTTAACATCCAAGTAGACACTTAATGATAGATGTAAAATATACATGTGCACACTTCTATTTTGACTTTTGTTAAAATCCTTTCGATGCTGGTCGATAATGGTAAAATTGTTTGAAAATGTCCTGCATATATACGTATGTAACTAAATGTGATACAGCATTTATAACCATGAAGATATTGTTGCCTGAATACATGGGTTTATGTGCCCTCGCAGCAGGTTGATAATATCATGGAAATAACAGACTCTGCTCTGACCATTAACATTTATCTATAGGCTTGGGCAAGACTGAAAGCCAAAATAAGCATGCTCGCCAAGCCTTGTTAATTTTGGACTTTCCTCTTGCCCTTGGCCATAAATTAATGATAATGGTCAGGGCTTCTCCCATTTTTCTATAATATTAATTTCATTTATAAAGGGTTAAAATAAGTGTGATAAGGCCATTGTGTACAAGAAATTAAATTTTGGAATTTCAGCAAATGTCGGACGGCAAAACGTGACCTCGAGCCACTGTGCAGTTACACACACTGTCACACCACAGGCGACCCAATAAGTTCTGAGTTTTCCACACCGTTTTCTCTATCATTTTCTTTCTTTCTTCGTGCTCTGAATGATCGGAATAAATAAAATAAATGGTTTATATAACCTAACCTAGCCTCTGTGACTCTTTATTTATTTTACACTCCATTACAAGGGCGTATATCTCTCATACACACATGCTGTAATTAATTAGTCAACTAATTATGCTAATCCGTGGACTTATCAGGGATTTTACGGGTTGGTCAACATCGCGAAAGATAGGAATGGTTACTAAAACGGGAAGGTAAGAAGCTCTCCTGAAATGTGTCCAGAAATTACCAAATTGCGGCCAGTCATGACCATTTATCCACAATCTACTGCAGCCAATGTATTTTGATGGCCGAGGAGAGTCAGCTACTCTAATTTCAAACGTTTAAATGGTCGCGAGACAGTGCAAACCCTGCCAGTGCCTTGCCTGCAGTTCATGGCATGAGGACGTCCGTAAAGCAGGAAGTCGGAAGTTGAAACCTTTGACCTTTACGTTGTTTATATGTGGGCAAACTTGTAAACATATTTCCCGGGACAAGCCTGATTTTGACTAGGGTCAAAGTTCGTGTAGGTGGTTCAGCGTGGTTCTCTCAATCGGGTGGTGTTGCTAAGGTTTTGTCTGCCCACCGTCCGTGGGTGGAGGGACGGTGGTCTGCCTTAATAATTTTGCTGTATTTTTTCTCACATAACATTGGAAATTCGTTTGAGTTTTAAGAAACATTAATTTTATATGAGGAATATTCTAGCTCGTATCCTCGAATTAAATCAGCCGATTTTCTTTGATACAGTTTTTTATATGGTTTGGAGAACTCTTTGGGGCGGCGTCAGATAACAAGTGGAATGAGACAACAACATTTCGTCCATGTAAGGAAATCATATAGCAAGTACTTCTTACGCTGGTGCAAACTCTACGAAATATTATGATATCAAAGATGTTTTCCATGATAGTTTACAAGGTTTCTTGTCTAAATTCGCGGAAATCATCAAGAATATCTAAAAAATACTACACGTAATTATGACCACATTTTGTATGTGTAGAGGTGTTGTTTGCCGTTCCGAACGTATGTTCTACAAGTACGCGACGTATGGTTATCACTGATCAGCCAGTGCTGGCCAAAATTCTCCAGTGTGTGCTCCTGTTAATGTGTCACCATTGTGCCTTGAATCACGACGCGGTTTGTAAATTATACTTGGTATATACACTCCCAGAAAACGACGACGTGAAACATACATCTATATAATTTTTGTTGAAAAACTCATGAAACGGCCACTCCGGCAATCTTTTTCTGCTTGGTCGGTCGATACTTTCTGGGTGGCATTGTTACATGGAGCAGGACCATAATTAGTTATGTTAGAATTTGGCGCTTGGCAACGAAAAGCATGCGCGTTTCCAGCGTTCCTTTCGATCTAACTTCCCGTTTATTTTTGAATAATGAGCAGTGTTTGTTTGCACATATCATGAATATATAAGCGTCCACTAGGTTTACGGACGTCTCGGGACATGTTTCCCAAGAACTTCATACCTTCTCCTTTTTCATTAACATCACTATCTTTCCGATGTTGACCAACCTCTGATAAGTCCACGGATTAGCATAATTAGTTGTGTTGACTAATTAATTACAGCATGTGTGTATGAGAGATATACGCCCTTGTAATGGAGTGTAAAATAAATAAAGAGTCACAGAGGCTAGGTTAGGTTATACAAACCATTTATTTTATTTATTCCGATCATTCAGAGCATGAAGAAAGAAGAGAAAATGATAGAGAAAACAGTGTGAAACTCAGAACTTATTGGGTCGCCTGTGGTCACACCAGCAGTGCCACGCAGAGCTAAAGCGGCAGCATACTGATACCATGGAGGTAGATACTTACGTGGAAGAGAGGACTTCGCCAGTCGACGAAAATACGTGATCATCAGCTGCTCCCCTATGTAATGGTGAGACTTGGCTGCAGTACGATGTAACAAACACAACTCATACGCGATCGCGTGGCCGCGCATTGAAGTGACTTGGGGATTCCTCGTACAGCCTCCGGCGGTCACCGGGGTGACCCAGGCCTGGGGGTGAGACCGGGCGTTTGTGACAATAGGGCCGCTTTACACAGGCATATCCTTCCATGACAAGCAACAAGTACGCCATTCTTGGCTTTATTTTGACAATACATCAAAGAAAGTCGATGTACAAATTTACAGAATGCTTTATAAAATATAAACCAACACTCCTAACACATTACGCTTTCAAGTGCAGTGTTAATTTAGCTTCGCTACACTTCGCTACACTTGTTCTCATTTGCATACAACTTCCCACCTCGTTCTTGAATTAGATGCTTTTAACAGCAGTATCAATGCAACCACATGCATTATGATGTGCGAAAAGTGCATTGAACACTGAGAACAAACAGCTGAAATGAGGTCTGGAAATGAATACTTTGTTTGTTAATGTATGTTTCAAAACATATGAATAGCTCTTTTTGTCTGCATTATTATCCAATACCGATGTATAGTTTTTATAGGTCAGAGAGTGTACCCATTCACAGCATATGGAAACCTTTTAATGTTTCTCAAGTATGCCAACACGTTCTTGTAATGTTGTAACCAAGGCACAGCACTAAAATATATATATATATTAATTTTAACATATGTGGTTAATGATTTGAACGTCGACATTTTTTCCTAAAGATCTGTTGGGAAAATATCACCAATTACTATTTAGTCCAAACATAAAGAAAGAGCCCCACGAACGACACTATTGTAGTTGTTGAAAAGTAACTCTGTAGCCGAAACAATGAGTGAGAGTAAACTGCAGTCAAAGTTATGGCATGATTCATGATCCAAGTCATTCATGCCGATACAGGGTCATGCATTTCCAGTTCATCTAGTAATTCTACAAATTCATCATCCTTTTCTTAAACAGTTTTGTCATGAGTAAAAGGGTTGCCGCAGTTATAGCTGCCTTGTGCACGGACGATTAATTTGACAGTAGACACAACTGGTGACATGTAATAACAAAAAGCAAACTCCACACATCGGTCATATCTTATACTTGTTTGCATTTTGTGTATTTTATGTTTGGCGGTTTTGTGTAAAGTGTTGATTTGCCGCGAGATGTACCCCTAATCTACGTATCCTGCCCTGAACCCGCACTGGAGTGGAAAGACTTCTGTGACACTGCGATCCTTTGATGCTACCTTTCGAGAATAGAGTTGTCTTCATCAGTCACTTAAAATTCATTTTCGGTTGGTGAAACGTGTGCACTATTTGACCACGTTTTTTTACTGAAGTTAAGTTTGTTCAAGTAAAGAAGCTAGAATGTCTACCATTTCGGTCTGGTTGTGTTTTTGGATGCTCAAGTGAATCAGAGATCGGGCTGTTGTAGGTTTTGTTTGGCATAGGTGAAGCGCTTATATTTCTGTTTCATAGGTATGTAATTAGGCTACGTTCACAAATAATATAGGTGAGGGGTGGAGGAATTCGGGGTGGAATCGAAATTTTGAGAGATAGTAGGGGAGCACTTGAAAGTTTTGATTTGCCTATAGGGGACCTGAAAATGTTTTGGTTCCCTTTGACTTTTTGCGATTCCAAGGTTTCGAAGGCAATTCAATGAAAATCGAATAACAATTAAATGTCATCCGATTGTTCTAAAGTTAGTAATAATCAAACAAGATCTAGAATTACTTTTACTTTTTATTTATACTTGATTACTTTCGTCTCGAAAAAATCTTGCATTTTGTATCGTATTGTTATGGCATAATTGTTCTAATGTATCGTAATGTTTCGCCTTTAACAAATCCTTGAATATTGCCGTTTGATTGCATGAACTGGAATCTGGTATCTGTTGGTTTTGTGTGTGTGTTCTTAAATCGAGAACGTTCATTTGTTGCATCGATGACCTTCACAGATAATGAGGTCTAAAGATGTGATTTTTTGAGAAGAGCTTTCAAAAATTTCAGAGAAGGATGCATTTTTATGCTTGATATGAATTTATTAAGCTCGTATTCTGTTCCAACGAAAAATCATACATTGTTTCTGAATCTCAGTCAGAGCGATATTTGTTTTGTGTGTTGCTGAATTATTCTTATTTTGTATATATTTTGTTATTTTTTCTTTTTTGCGTAATGTAGGCATTTTTCGTATTTACTGCACAATTTTATGAATATTTAAAATAAGTCAAGATATTCGCGATTTAAATAAAATATTCAAGAAGAATATTTAAGATACGTGTTTTAAATTCAAAGTTCTATTCTATATGCCAATACCTTTCATTTGATATGTCACTCGATAGTTTTAAAGTAAGTGAAGAGTACATAACAATGGATTTTTATATTTTTATATCGGACATGCAAATTAGGTACCCGTGTGCATTATGCAAATTAAAGAATTACGGCTGTATTTTGCAGCTGCATATCGTCAATTTTCTTAAAGCAGGTAATAGGCTTTCAAGTGACGTATAATGTGGCTGTATGATGTAGTTTATGTGTAAAAATTATTTAAATATCGTTATTCAAAAGGGGAAAATATATTTTTCGATATAATTATGAAAAAAATTCAATAAAATCATTTTATATCTCTTCGGGTATCTATTTTGTATTCTACATGCAAATACCTTTCATTTTTTATATCACTCGATAGTTTAAAAGTATGTTTAGAGAAGTTATCAGTAAATTTATGATTTACATCGCATTTATGCAAATTGGGCACCCTTGTAAATTATGCAAATTAGGGCTATGGCTCACTACCAGCTCAACATTGTCCATTTTCATAAAGTAGAGATAATAAGCTTTCAAATGACGTATGATGTGGCTGTTTGATGTGGTTGCATGTGTTAAAATTTTTAAAATATTGTTATCCAAAAGTAGAAAATAATTTTTTCACAATAAATATGGCAATATTTCAGTGAAATCAATTTAAATATCTCTTTGGATATCAACGTTGTATTCTACATGCAAATACCTTCTTTTGATATATCACTCGATAGTTTAAAAAACGTTTAGAGTAGTTAACAATGAAATTTCTAATTTTATATCGCATTTATGCAAATTGAATACCCGTGTGAATTATGCAAATTTAGGAGGGTATGGCCCTACTTGGCAGCTCCACATCGTCAATTTTCTTAAAGTAGAGATAATAAGCTTTCAAATGACGTATGATGTGGCTGTTTGATGTGGTTGCATGTGTTAAAATTTTAAAATATTGTTATCCAAAGTAGAAAATATTTTTTTCACAATAAATATGGCAATATTTCAGTGAAATCAATTTAAATATCTCTTTGGATATCCATGTTGTATTCTACATGCAAATACCTTCCTTTGATATATCACTCGATAGTTTAAAAAACGTTTAGAGTAGTTAACAATGAAATTTCTAATTTTATATCGCATTTATGCAAATTGAATACCCGTGTGAATTATGCAAATTAGGAGGGTATGGCCCTACTTGGCAGCTCCACATCGTCAATTTTCTTAAAGTAGAGATAATAAGCTTTCAAATGACGTATGATGTGGCCGTATGTAAGGTGGGTACATTAAGTGTGAAAAATAGGTGAGTCTGCCGCTCGCCTTAAATATGCATGTCAATGGTTTCACAATCCGATGCAATGTGGCTACCTGATGGCCATTTAGTACCTTCTTTCATTACAGAGCATTAGAGAGCCATATTTCTACCAATATCATTCAAAGTTGGTACAAGGACATTGACCTATGTCATACACATGCACATCAATCTGTTTCACGACATGTAGCAGTATCATGTCAATTATTGAATTTTCGTAATTAGGCTGATATGTCAAGAAATACTGCATCAAATTTCATGAAACTTGGTACAGATGTTAAGCTCACATTGCTTTAACAGTGAATAAAGACATTTATCAGTGTCATGTTAATTAATTTGTAATTGCATATGTAATGAACTTTCCTAATTAGAGTGATATGTCCACAAATACTGCATCAAATTTGATGAAACTTGGTACAGATGTTGATCTCATAGTGTTGTAAATACAATTCAATGACACTTAGCAGTATCGTTTAAATTAATTGCTAATTTGCATTTACATGATTAATTTTTGTTTTTAGGGTGAATGTCCAGAAGCACTGCATCAAACTTTATGAAATATGGTACAGGTGATAATCTGTCAGTGTTATGATAGGATGCAAAAATGTTTGCAAACATCCTGTTGATTAATAATTGACTCATTTAATGACCTTTTGAATTAGGATGGCGGCCTACTTTGGTTTTATGTTTTCACCAGCATGAAACTCATTCCCGGCCATTAAGCTCAATCTGTATGGCAGTTTTTAATCACAGGCCTAATTAACGAACAGGACTCTATCCTCTCCGAGGACATGTAATTGAAGTACCCATTAACAAGCGAGGACTGTGTCATTAACGATGACTTGTTTAATATATTATATATAACATGACAAAATATATAATTTAACACGACCAAAAATGTTAAATATATCTATGAAAAGTCTTTTAGTTACTTGAATCATAATGATATTTAAGTAGAATGGTAGTTGTTCTATTGACTTAGAATTTAAGTTATCATTTATGAATATTGAGATGAGTAGTTTATGTCTAAAAGAGGATTGTAGTGAAACACCAACACTTGTGACTCACAGTTCGTCCAAGTCTATTGTTTTTGGAGTTTTATATCCCAAAAGACACCGTTTAAAATAAGATCCTCTGCTTTATCACGAGATTTATATTTAAAATTAGTTGTGATCATATTAATACTGAAGAGTTCATAAAGATGAGGACAGTACAGAATTATGCTGGAACAGTTTCTCTTTTTAACACTTACCGTCATTCTACAAATGTCGAAGTATAATATTTTGAAGCACCGTCGCAAATTTGAGCAGCACTGTTGCTAGTGTTTTGTGAATAAAGCAGCTTTCGTTGCTGAAGTTATTTTTAAAGATTCTGTGTTGACTAGGTTTGAATGGAATGCATTCTTTTTACAGATTAAAAAAAATCTCTGTCTTTGTATTTTTTCAGATTACGGCTATAAAGGTTGCTATAACTTAGGGAATTTGAAAAGCAAACTTACAATACCTTACGGCCATCTCACAATACAAAGATGTCTCAGGTATTGTCGCAAGCATAGACTCGGCGCTGTTCTAAAAGATACATGCACATGCTTTAACTCTGACATCGAGTACATTACACGTGGGAGCAACGCAATTTGCGGAACAGCCTGTAGCGGTGACGACAACCACGCATGTGGCGGGACCCCTCCTAACTACGGGGTGTATGAATGTATGTAAAGCGTCAATGTCACTTTAGACCACACGTTTGAGTAACACATGTTGATCATGTTTATTTCAGGCATACTCGCATCACATCTTTACCAATTGTGAAATGACAACTTGCACATGAATTCGACATTAATTAAGTAATAAATTCAAACGGCTTCTGATCTATAACTTTATTATATTAATTGAAATCGGAACATACAAGGAGTGTGACCTTTTGTCAAGTCAATAACATGAAAAAATGTTGAACCGATCACCTTCCCCATTTAATTAAAGTCACCAAACATTTGTTTACTATTGCACTGAATCTTCGACGAGACGTTTGTTAAAGTGTTCTGTTACGATGTTTAGGTTTTCTCAGAAACCGTTGTATATTTTAACGTCGTCATAGGAACATTGATTACAGGGTTTCTTAACACCATGAAAGTATGATATAAATTGAATTATTTGCACATCACTTATTTCTTCCAAATCGACATATACAGGTGCTATTCAAGTTTTAAGGTGAATCATGGGATCAAACATCTATAGTATTTAAAGTTTATACCCAAATGTAAACTAAGTGTAGGGTCAAAAATATGTTATTTTTAGAATGTGTTACCTCTTTTAACTATTTGCTTACAACTTATGTTCAAGATTTGCCTTCAAATTTTCCATGTCTACAGCAATAATAGACATGTCACGACCAATTGCTTCACGGAAGGTACAAGGACATAACCTCATGCCATGCTACATTATCTTCGCTTTATTGAGTGATACGATCTAATATAGATGCCATGCAGCCAATAAGCTTCAATTCTATTATGTCTGAAACTGCATTTAAAACGAGCCTGATTTCTTAAAGTTGGTGAAGGCACATAACTCTTGTTCATACATTTGAACGTCAATTAATTTTAATATACGATTCAATATGAGGATCATAAACCCATTCTGTTTCATATTTTCTAGTGAAGCCGTTACTAAGACATGTCTGTGTCTCAAAATTGATAGAGGAACATAACCTTTTGCTGTACATGAGCATGTCGAGTTGTTTTGCAATCCGATCCAATATGGCCACTTCAACCATTTTCTTTTCAGTGTAGTCATGCCTGTAGATGTAACTCAGACATGTCTAGCCTGATTTTTTTCCAAGTTTTTACAGGTACATAGCTACAGGTCTTACACATACATGTGGACTTTGTAATATGTACCAATACGGCTTTCATTCAGCATTTCTTTTATTACGATTTTGTACATAGTGCAATACAATAATACAATAATGCAAACACTGAATAAGAATTAGTACTTCAATATTATATGCATGCCGATTTTTTCTTTTACTGATACATCAGAATATGGCTAGGATTGTTCTAACTCATTGTGATTTGTGCAGGTCTAAGGCCGAAGGCCTCGTGATGTTTACAAGTTCCTGACCATAAGTGTGGTGATTACAACTGTAACAGCACACCTACTCGTGCAATTAACTATACTTATTGTTTTGCTGTTGTAATTTTTATACATGTAATTGTGTTGTTGTTGTTGTTGTTGTTGTTGTTGTTGTTGTTGTTGTTGTTTGCAAAAATGTACTGTGGAAGTGATAATACAATAATATTTAAAAACCCCATTTCATCATCATCACAGCACAAATGGGAGCCTGTGGAGGAAGCTACCAGACGGACAACGGGACGATCTACTCACCGCAGTTTCCCGGATGTAATCATGGCAAAACTAATTGTTCTTGGAATATAACCACCGTCAAAGATCATGTCAGTCTTGATTTCACAATATTCAACTTCTCTGACGAAAGCTTTGAGATCATCATAACTGAGGACTATGATGGTAGTGCGACTGTGTTGGGTCAGTATAATAAAACGTCGCCTCCAACGTCCATCATTTACTCTCGTTCCGAAAAAGCATTTATTAAGTTGTACAAGATCAACGAGGGCAATGGCTGTGATGTATTTGCCATCGATTTCTCAGGTGAGCTTGATATCATGTTCATTTGAGAATGATCAGATTCGAATGAATAACACCACGACCGTTTTCTCAAATATCATCATCAACAACATCACCATGATAGTCGCCGTAGCTGTCATATCATCATTATTATCATCATCGTTATCGTGACAATCGTCATTATTACTATCATCGTCGTCATCTTCATCATCATCGCCATCAGCGTCATCACCAGCACGACCATCGTCGTCGTTATTACATCCGTCACCGTCGTCATCATCATCACAAACAGATTTCCTTCCAATATATCTTTAACTTAGAGAATGTTGGACAGTGTGACCCCACAAATATTGTCAGAATCATTGCTCTTCATAATCATCTGGCTGTAACTTTTTCTGAACATCACTACTTAATTGTGCGCCACTGCAACGCTGAAGCTCTACACACAACATAGCAACGCGTATTGTAGTGATCTACCACATATTGTGTGTTCTCTCTTTAAAACTTTCGTAAGCGAAGCGCGCCTTGATGCCAAACACAGCATTCTCTTAAATAGTCCAAGAGCTGTTAAAATTATGCAAGTCAACACTTCCTCTCTGTAATATTAATGCAGGAAGAGTTCGGTGTGAGGTCCCGGATGGTGTAGACAATGGTAGGGCTGTCACTGATAGCATTTGTCCATATTGTAGCGGCGACACTGTGACAGTCGTCTGTGACCCCGGCTATGTGGTCAATTCTACCTACTCATCTGTCGAATGCCACAACGGAGAGTGGAACGCATCGTTGCCACAATGCATAGGTGAGAACTATGATATCATTCGTAACACTCATCGAAAATAAATGAAATGACAGGTGGTTCTGTGCTACGTCTTTTACTACATTATCACTGTTTTCAAGCCCAAGGTGTGCATTTCATGCATCTAGAAGCCATGATCAGTCCGCTTTAGGCGATCCTGCCCTGATATTTTTTATAGACGTAAGTGACTGTACTGGCGGTCGCTGCACTTGTTCTCCTGGTCAATAACTGCTTTACCAGTATCAAGAAAATCAACAATATGCATAGTTTGCAACATTTTCCGAATAATTTTATTTTGACAATTTTGTAAGTTATTGTTTTATATACTTTTCAGCGACTGATAAATCAGCTTATCCGAACACGTCGATAATCATGATAGAAAAAAATGGTAAATCACTTTCTTAATTGTCTTTCTCATATGTATATACCTACGTATGTATGCATCTATGTATGTATGCATGTATGCATGTATGTATGTATGTATGTATGTTTGTATGTATGTCGCTATGCATGTAGCTATGTATGTAGCTATGCTTGTACCATGCTTGCATCTATGCACTCATTAATATGTCTATATACATGTGTGTTCAATATGTACCTGGCTGTAGTGGTATTTCTGTGTGTGTGAGTACGTGCATCCTACCAGCCTATATGTCTCAGATGTTGATATGCATGGGTATATATCTTCGCATGTGCGAATACACGCATGTATACGTAATAAGCCACACCATTCCATTGTCAATTGTTTATTCGTAGAAAATGTTCACAGCAGTCTCTCGCTGCACTTGTTCTCTTAGGTCAATAACTGCTTTATCGGTATCAGGAACATCAACTTATGTATAGTTTATCTTTCGAAATATGTTCATTTTTACACTTTTGTATGCTATTCATTGTTGGACTCAAATATGACACTACTAACACTGTATTTTATCTTTTAAGCGACCGATAAATCAGCTTATCCGACCACATCAATAATTATGATAGAAAAAACTGGTAATTTTCTTTTCTCAATTGTCTTTCTCGTATGTATGTATGTATGTATGTATGTATGTATGTATGTATGTATGTATGTATGTATGTATGTATGTATGTATGTTTGTATGTATCTATGTATCTATGTATCTATGTGTGTGTATCTATGTATCTATGTATGTCGTTGTGTATGTGGCTATGTATGTACGATGCCGTCATCTGCTCTGTCATTTACATGTCTATATGTATCTTTGTGTCAAATATGTACCTGTCTGTGGCTGTATATCTGTTTCTATGTATGTCTTGTATATGCATGCACGCACGCTTGCATAAATGTATGTCTGTGTGTCTGTATGTGCGTCCTATGCAGGCTTATCTGTCACGGGTATGGATATGCATGGTTATATATCTTCGCACGTACGATCACACGCATGTATACGTAAGCGGCCGGGCCCGTCCATTGTCGTTTGTTTGCATCACAGTCACTCAAAGTGGATTGAGGGACTTTGTCCAGATATTCGTAGAAAAGCTTCACAGCATTCTCTAGCATTTGTTAAAGGACTAGTTTTAACAAGACTCTCAGATGTGTTCACATTGTCTTTCTAACAGATTCCGTTCAAACAACTCAAGATACTGGTTCAGGTCTTTCTTCAGGTACGTTTAACTTAAACGTTTATTTTCAACACATCTTATAGCTATAAAGCAACTGTTGTTCATTGCTTATATTTCAACTATTCAGTCAAAAAAATTACGTTTTCTCGTGATGTCAGAAGAACGATAACCACGTCATCCAGTGACAGTATCTTCGCTCTTATCGTAGCCGTTGGCTTTAAACTATTGTATAGTATAGCAATACTGATGCACCATGTTCATTTATCGAATACCTGTATCCGATTATGAACTATGATGATTTTAATGAAATTATCTTTCAGGATTTAATCTTGGAGCTGTCGTTGGCCTTACCTTATTCGTTGCACTAATAATACTGTTAATAATCCTATGCTGTATACTGACAAGGAAGAGGTGAGTTCGAGGTTTGGTCAGGAGCCCTTTCACAGTAACACTGACTTGACCGTCGTCCATGTGCCACATGCTGTAGATTTCCACACTCCCTCATGAAAATGCCCAGGTATTGGATTTAGATAAAACCTATTGGTTTCGAGTGTAAGATATTTGACACTTTGAATCAGATGATTTCTTTGCATTTTAATCGGGAATTATTGTAGAAGCGAGGTGTGCAAGGCGTCATGTAGCCGATGGAGATATTCTCTTATACGTTGTATTAAGTTCATTGTTTATCTTCCTGGTGGCAAACTTCGTGGTGCTGAGACCAGCCAGTACAGTGGAAACATCACTCTTCTTAGTATTACATATTACAGATGTACCAATCCGAGGTTTATTGTACAACAAAACATCGTCCAAGTTTTGTATTGTATCCATTTTCTGATGTGCACAAAAACGAGCGGAATACTGTCATATGGAGTGAGTGTTCTTTGGGATATTATTTCGTTTAGTATAGGTACCGAAAGAAGCATAAGGTCTTGTACAAAGTATTAGTCACGCCGATTTCCACGAAATAATTCTCAATACTACCGGAAGAAGCCCATCATGATGAATGTTTGTACTGTCGAACATCAACAAAAGGAGTACACATAAACTGTCTGTGTATACTCGCTAGTACAGCTAAGATATTGGCAGGAAGTTTTATTCCTTAAAGTCAGCAAAACTCACTTTATTGGCTGTTCACAAACTTTAGTTAACACAGGATCGCATTAATCCCAAATTTTCTCCAAACAAAATTGACAATCAGTTCGATTGTTACTTATGGTACTATATGATAAACTGCGCAAAATTCAGCTCACTGTAACGCATGTACATTGAAGTTTAATAGGAGCTTCGTGCATTTCACAATTCTGGATATCAAATGAATACTGACTTTTATACCTGATCCCAAGGGAACCCTCTGTCTTAACATGTTCTTGTGTATTAAAATCAAAATTTTACGATAACTTAGCGAAATCAGAAGGGCAAGAAAAGACCGTGTGACACTTTCTTCGTTTGTTGTTTCGGTCGTTTCTCTTTGTTTATTATTTGTTTTTAGTTTAAGATTCCAAGACAAGAAATGTGACCTTTTTAATCTAACAATTCCCTAACGATTAATAAACTCAGAACCCCCGTAAAGTGTACATTTTCTGAAAGCCTACATATATGGACACATTTTGGTAACCACAGTGTCACCATTGTTTACATAACTATCACGTGACAAGATAATTTGCATAACCTTTCAAAAGTCGGTTTCCCTATGTTTTGTCTCAATACTTCAATACATCTGACCCAAACTTGCTGGAATGCAAGCTGTCACAATGCTCTTCCAAAGTATGTCTCAGATTTTTTATATCTTGCTTAGTTTTTTTGGAGCACAATTTTAAGAAATCAACTATGGTAAAATTCACTGCTCTGGAAGTTTTTCTGGCATAAAAAATGTTTGAGAAGGTTTAAAAAAATTCTGAGACACATTTTAAAGACCTGTAGGATAGCTTGCACTCACATGAATTTCAGCCACATATCTCAAAGCATTGAAACAAAACATAAGGAAAACCGTTTTTGAAAGGTTATGCAAATTACCTGTCACATGATAGTTATGTAAACAATGGTGACACTATGGTAACCAAAATGTTCCCCTATATCTAGGCTTTCCGAAAATATACAATTTAGGGGGTTCTGAGCTTATTAAACACTAGAGAATTGTTAGCTTAAAATGGTCAATTTCTTGTCTTGGAACCTTATTAGATGTTTTAGTCCAAATATTGAAATCGGTTTGATATGCAAATGTTGGAGGTAACAACATTTTTTAAATTTTTTTTTTACCTTTGTAGGCATAGAGAACTAAGGGCGAAAAATGAAAAAGCTGACGCACAAACTGTCCGTTTAAAGGAGATACGAATAAGTGAGCCTCAGTGTCAAATGACAGATGAAACTGAAGGATGTATCGCCAATACTGACTAGCGCCCTCTCCAGAACATTGGGAATACCTCTGCCGAAAGTCAAGACATGGGTGCATTTGAAGTGCACCAGTCGAATACTAGTTATAATCATTTATATTTAGAACCCATATCAGCGGCTCAATCAGCAACGGTTTAACGAGCTGTTTCTCAGTTCTTTAGTTCGGGATTTGTGGGTAATGTGGCACAGAAGCAAATGCCCAACTTGTCTTCTTGTGTCTTTTCGTCATGAGGACATCATGCGTAGAGTTAACATCTCTTTGCGTAATTGCTTAAAATTAATTGACAGATGCTGACAGACAGGTAGCTGTAGAAAGCCTAAGATTATAAATTTCTGTGTAGATAGATAGATAGAGTTAGGCTTTCTCCATATATTGATATAAAAGTTAAAGCCTTCCCATTCTTTAACACAATAGTGACACACATCAATTCTCAAGATTTATTATGAATGATGACAGTAGAGTATTGTAATTTAACTTGTCTAACATACCTTTATAAGGTGGCTTCGATAACCGGTTCTCCACCAATTTTCCCTAAACTTCGACTGGTCACGGTTCCATGACGCGATAAGGATACAAGACTCAGTCAAGGGGAGGATACGTGAGCGATTACAAGTTTCTATATTGTAAGAGTGTTCCATTTGAAATGCAAAGTATTTTGACATAACAATAATGTAATCACTGATTGAATGTATTCCTACTCTAGACTTTTACGGGAGACGTCTACAGATATATTTCTAAATACATTGAGTGTCAAAGAATTGTTGATGTTTATTGAATTACTTCAAGCTACAAAAGAATTATTATGCAATTAATTACAAATTCTGCAGAATACTAAAGAAAATTAGAAGTCTATTCGATTTTTGAGATTCTAGAGAAGCTTCTAAAAGAGTCACGAGAAAGCCAACAATATGCTATGTGAAGCCTAATTAAATTACTACAAGATTCATTACATATATAAGTATTATAGGTATATTATAATATCATGGATGGATATATGTCTCAACATTTATCGATTACATGAGTACACAAGGGTTCCGTACTTAGCCCTACACTATAATTATTTGATTTACGTCAATGATATTCCTAATTCTTCAAATTTTATTGATCTTAGGCTTTTTACCGACCATTCCAACCCTTTTGATACTTTTCACGTGAAACACGCACTGTAAATCTTTTCATTGTGGATTTACATTTGCAAGACCTTGAACAATGGTTTGATGCTGAAAAAAGTAAAGTAAAACAAGTAAATAAAAACAAAGTATGTACTATTTCAAAGCAATTGTTACTCAGTATCAAGTTACAAGGTAACTTATCCGTAAAAAAATACTACGAAGCTTCAAAAGCATCTTTTTTGGAGTTATTTTGATAAAACATTTGACATGGAAATTTCATATTAATGAGATAAATAACAGTATAAGAAAAAGTAGGAATCATATTTAGACTAAGAAATTATGTACGTATATCACAGTAAATTCTAGTACTGTTTTACAAAGCTTTTATTGAAGCAAATATTATGTATGGTCTTTATGTGTGGGGAAGTACATATCCATCTTACTTACATCAGATTGTTATCGACCAAAAAATGCTGTCACGAATAATTACGTTTTCTAGATTTCGAGAGACTACTTCACCTTTCTTTCTAAAACTAGGTATACTTGATGTCCCCAAACTTCATGAAGTACTTTTTGGAAAGTTAATGTTTCATTTGCATCATCAAAATATACCACATTATTTGAGTGATTGCTATAGACTAGCTGATGATTGCTATGACACTCGTTTTAAATAAGGTCAAACCTTACCTTTACCGAAAGTATGTAAAATGCAGGACAGTTTACAATTTATAAAATGGGTGCCAAAGTCTGGAACAACCTACCACATATATTATATATAAAATCAACAAGACGGCATCTCTTAGGTAAATACCAAGATGTGTGAATATTTATTTATTATTATTACTTAAAACATACAATTTTGACTAACGGTTGACATAATTAGACAATTAAGACAGCTATTGCCATGTAAATTTAACAGAAATGGGGCCAGGCTCGATTAGCGCTAAGATATTTTTTCCTGTTTAAAAGATTGCCTTTTTTTCCTCTTCATTACGTAATGAGACTTGTATATTTGTATACTTGTATATTTGAAATTGGCAATAAAGTCAAAGTAAAAGCAAAGTAAAGTAATAATATTGATGTTTGAATTTGGCAATAAAGTCAAGTAAAGTAAAAGTAAAGTAAAATAATAATATAAATGTTCTGTAGAAGATCCATAAACTTCAATGGAAATACAATAGAATCCTGACGGAATTCAATTATTATTAATAAGGACGTTCAAGAGACGTTCAACAAAACACAAATTGGAAATCTCCTCAGAAATTTCACAGATATGAACAGAAGTGCGATATTATGTTAATGGCATTCCTATATGGAAGATTCAGAGAGGTCAATAGATCTTAAATTAGAATCTATCATTCGTGTACAGAAAGTAAAAGTCGACAAAAGTCCGTGGTATTTCTATTGCCGTTTCATGATTTTGTATACAAAATTGTATTCATAATTTATGAGGTTATCTTTTTGGTAAGGGCCAGGGAGCCTATTTCGAAGCTATTAGCACATGATTTCTGAAAAATAACATTTGTAAATCATACAGAATATGATATTGCTAATTGGTACACATAAATAAAAGTCTGGTCTTCGACCTTTAGATCTTGCCAGTAAAGAGAATTTTATTTGAAACCGTTGTCGGATCAATGTTATTAGACACCGCAGTTGACCACTCCGTTTCCAAATCACCATACTTTAACTCCACGGTCCACAAATAGAGAGAGTGTTGTTTGTAGCTTCAAAGTTTGTCTTTGTTACTAAGACTTCTTCAAGTCTTACCGTAAATGGAGCAACAATGCCAAATGTATATCCATTTTAACATGATTCAGTTAAAGAGTTGGTGGTACAGGCCCCAAGTGATTTATCCCTGTAAGGCTTGGATGCATTTGAATAGGCACGCGAATACAGGTCACCACAAACTTATCCCTTCATATGTTGAGAGTACTGTAGTTCAGAAGTGAGTACATGCTCACTAAGTTTTTCCATTGTAGGACGGTTGGAATGGTTGGACGTAAATAGGCCCTAAGCTTGCAAGGTTTTACAAGTCCTTACCTAGTAGGTTCCCGAAAGGTTGGAAGTAAGTTTGCAAATTACAACAGTCCCTAACCTTGTGACTCCTTGTAATGTTGGAAGTTAGTAAACTCACAAGTTGTTTCTGGCCCCCATCTAGTTATCAACTGAAAGGTTGGATGTGTGCTAGCTGGGAAGTTGCTACACTCCCTTACTAACCTGCCCCTTTGGAAGGTTTAAAGTTGGTAAGGCCGTAAGTAGGTATAGCCTTCCAACTAGTTAGCCCTTCAACGGTTGGGAGTAAGTACGTTCGCTAGTGGCGCAGACCGCCATCTACGTAGCTCTTGAAAGGTAGGAAAAAGTTAGTTCACAAGTTGGTACAGGCTAATACAGGCACTGTGATGTATCATTCTCTCCTTTCCAGAGTGTGTTCTGGTAACAATACTTCTTCAGGGTACATGAACTCAAAATGTAAGAAGGTAAAGTTTGTGACACAACAAAAACTTCTCTGGCCATGTTCTAATTGTAAAGTAGATCCAAAAAATAATCTGTAAAATGAGACCGATTCGATTTACCTTAATGGTGGTATTCAACATTATATAGTTTGGTTTGAAAATATGCCAGTATTCAGTTTGCATGGCAGCATGACTTAAACTTAGTGTACGTATGAGTCCCGTCGTATGTAAAACAGTCATGCATCATATTATATTAATCTTCGTTTGAATATGAACTTGTTACTTAATGGAAAAACTAACCCCTATGAATCCCTTACACCTAATTTTGTTCAACGCTTTTTTTCCAGGGCAAATTTGAGCATCTGTAGGGGCAAACAGGCGTAAAACATGCAACATACGTTTGTGCTATGTTTGTCGGTACTTAGGATTTAAATGGACAAAGTTGTCAAGATCTGTTTAAGTCATAGGAGTTTGGAAATAGCATTGATCGTGACTTTTTTTTGTTACCAAATACCAATATCCACCATGAAAATCAACTTGATAAATGTGTTGCTTACCAATCACGTAGACAAAAAGTTTACCATTTTCATTAGAACGACAGCCAGTAGATTGTGTCTGGTCTATACATGTGAAAGAATTTTCTAAAGGGGCAATATAACTTGTCGAAAAAAAGATCAGTATCAAGGTGTTGATCGACGTGAAATATTTGCATAACGCCATACTTATTAATTTTTACTAAAGAAATTGTGTGTTTCCGGGCAGATAAAATAGATCTGCCTTTCTTAGCATGTTCGGTATCTTTTCTGGATATTTCATCATTCTATTGCGGCAAAATTTGAAAACAAAGGTTCACTAAAGATACTAACAGGGGTCCGAGGGCGTTACACCTTTATATTCATGATAATCTATTTCTGTCAACATTTTGTGCACTGAGTGACTCTAGTATGGCTCAAGGCTGTGATTTTCAGATGCACCACCGAGCGCGCGCGAACACTCTTTCAGTGGACGAACCTCGTGAAACGGCTACTGATAAAAAACTGAACCCATCAAATTGAAGACCCCTGCAGGTTGTGTAGACCTGGTCGTCCTGGTTTGTGAAAAATAAACTTAAACAACCATACTCGCCGCATCTTCAACTTCACTTCACTCAAAAACTTCCTCTTTATTCCAGTATAAATATTATTGATATAAAGGTGACGAACACAACATGTGTAACGTTTATGAAGGATAATAAGGTAATTTTCTGCAATATTACTTGTTAGGTATACCAGTGCGACCTTGTTTCGGATACCCAGGAGAGGCGCTCTACAGCAAGGTGGTTGCACTGTGTAGCTATACGAAACCAACCTTTGGACCGTTGGTAACCGTATCATTTCCGTATCTGTAGTGCTCAGCTAGCAGTTCCTTTGAAGACGCGGCTAACATAGTCGAGAAACCTGGCGTACCGGTTGTGTTAATCTAGTCATGGGTGCATTTTGGCGTATTTCAAAAATTCTGCCACTTTTGATCTGCACGTCGGTCGTATCAACTGATTATAGTAAGTATCCTAATATATTGTTTAGTGTTTTGTTTTGCCATGCTTCTTTTTTTCTGAGCACAAAGCCTCGAAGTCCATGATGTAGCGAGTGCCTGCTTTTAATTTCAGCGGCCACGTGCCTTTCTCCGAATATAACATATGTTCTATCATATCAGGTTGTTTCTTATTGTATAAAACAACTTTGGTTAAATTTTCGCGACTGTTTAATCGGATGCGAATACATATCAGATTAGATTAAAGGGGCGGCATTAAAATAAGGAATTCATAACAAAACTGATAAACAAGTGTTGTACTGTGAACGATTTCGGACCTGATGGCTCTCATGAAAACACTGCTGAATTCCCCTCCTCCTTGATCAAAATAAGTCATCTTTCTCATGCCAAATAATTTATATTTCAATAGGGTTGTTTACAGATGACGTCATTTTCTTATTATAATGCAACAATGAATATTCGCCATACATTTTAGATTACATTTTTTGAAATTTCACCTGCAAGAATGACAAAACCCAACTTTTAAAAAAGGCTACTGTCAATGTTATTTTGAACATAAGAAAACATACGACTACAAGTTCATGAGAAAAACTCTTACAAAAATGACTTTGTTCTTTCGAAAACGAGAAAACCTTTCGAAATTTTCAACCCAGAAGCCGTCATTTTGACCATATCGGCAACATCTTGCCTTCTTATAGGTGCGCAACAAAAGCAGTGACCAATCCAGCCCCCCCCCCAAGAAAACATCGGCCCTCCCCTATAATTTCTGTCCAGTTACTAACCAAGTTTGCATATTGAAGCACGCATGGAGACGAAATAACCCAAAATTAACCCTCTGGGTCATCGTCCAGTCTGCGCGACTGGGCATTGTCGACGTATTACACTTTTTCCTATACCAACCCGAACAAACATACGAAGATGGCTAAGAGTTGACTGTGCTTTTCTATTGAGAAGATAGTATCATAGGACTTAAACCTGTATGTTCCTTTGAATTATTGTATAGATTTGCATAGGGAATCACGCCACGATGCGAGAGTTGACATTTCAGTAACTCGCAGGCGCACGAGCGTTCTTCTCTTCGCTCTCTTCTATGACTATATTAAGAACCCTTCAATAAGCCTGGCCTGAACTGGCCAAGAGTGTAAGCACAATTATGGACAGTGAGCCAAAAGAGACAATGCGAGAAAAACTGGGTGTCAGTAGGCCTCCAATTTTTCACTCAATACAAATCTTACAGATATCAGACTTAAAGGAACAGAAACTGGGTTTTTTTCTTATAAATTTGTTTTTTCAAACTATCTTATGAAAAATCTGGACTTTCATCAAATACCAGCATTAACTTTTGATATATTTGTAGCTTTGCAACGATACGAAAGTGCAGCTATTGGTCAACCAAAAATGTTCACTATTCTCTAATTGTATCGACATAATTTGGGTGAAGCGTAAAGGTTGGTTGACAAATACTTCTGCATGAGAAGTGAAAATTTATGTGGCCGGTGACGTTAAAAATAGACAAGGTCATAACTTAAACTAAAGGTTTGTTTTCTTTTAGCCTTCCGAAATAATAGTGACTATTCGAAAAAGATTAGTCAATCAATTAGTTGCTTTATTGTTGAACAATACAAACATTGGGTGCGGTAAGGCAAAAAGTACAAAGCTCAAAGTACAAAAACAAACAGCTGTTTGAGCTGCTGTTATGGAAGTAACGTGCTAGAAATGGGTGGTTCATCACGAAGCGAGTGGTTTATCCTGCTGAGTAAACATTTGAATGAACTTCCCTTTTGCACTTAAATCAACAAAATCAGAATTTTACAAAACTTGTGAAAGAGAATTTCTCGATGCTGTATATTTTATTCGGTCAAAAGTGAGTGGTATAACCGTTACTTGCTATGTGGTTCATCGCTATTTTATCATAACAGTACATTGAAATTCTGGCCTGAAACACTAAAGAGGTATTTTTCTCTGGCCGGGAGTCGCACGTGTTCCAAATATCGCGAGTAAAGTATTGTCAGTTTCACTTTTCGACGCATAAGATCTCTTTATTTGCACTTTAGATACACCTGTACGATGAGATACATAATTTCGGTTCTCGTTCCTGATTTACACATATCTATATCGGTTGACACAATTTTAGCGTGGTCAGACGCTGATAAAGGCAAGTTATTTTCTAAACCAAATTGCATTAGTTCACTGTCTACCAAAGCTGCGTGCCAAGTATTGAATGTACATCACCATTATATCTAATGCAGCTGGAAAATACAACGTGAAAAAACATGTACATCTGTTAATAATGTATGTCTCTTCCCTTCAGAAATATTTAAACTAGAGGGAGGACAGACTCCATATGAAGGAAGAGTGTATGTCTATCTGGAGGATGTTGGATGGATGCCAGTTTGCAGTGAAGATTGGATCACCGATGATGCAGATGTTTTGTGTAACGAATTAGGTAATAGAACTTATGATTTTATAGGTTACAGCATCTTACCTGACAGCAAACAAACAAATAACCTTGCAAGTTCATTGACGATGTTGAGACTTTGAATGGTAATTTCTGAGAACAGATGAGTATTTTATTTCAAACTTGAAATGGGAGCTGGCGGCATGAGCTCCATGTGTGGCAGCGTGTACACAGAGTCACTGAAAACTATCAATGTGACATAAGTTAAATTGTGTCGGGGTTGATCTGCTACGCAGAACACGATTGGGAATAATTTGGGATAATTGGATGTTGGTATTTTCAAATTCTTAAAAGTGTTAGTTACCCTATGGCTGAATGTTGTAATATCACAAATTAATTATAAAAACAAGTGTCTAACTTAAAAAGAAAAGCAGCTGAGCTTACATTTGCAGATCAAACCCACATTACTTCATTATCCAATTATCCCAAATTAGTTCCAATCGTGTTACAGTATTTCTACATAAAACCAACACGATTGATGAACTGCAGAAGGAACAAAAAATACTTTAAATTTAAAACTGTGTTTTGCAATGTCTTCATATTCGTAAAAAGACACACCTGAAGACATGCATTAATTCTGGTTTGTTTTCTACAAATGCATCGTTAGGATTGCCACGTTCAAAAAAGAGACAAAGTCCATTGTGTTTACTGAATTTTGGGGCAAATCCACACCAGGTTTTCAGCATCGCATGCTGTATTTTTCGTTTACATTTTTTATTACTTCGTCCAACTATTTATTAGTATCAGTACAGCGTTGAATATTTTGGAGTGCAGTAACCCATGTCAATAAGCTTGGATTGTTGTACATCATTCACTTACCCTAATAAAAGCGTTGCTGCGCAGTCGGGAACGTGAGGATTGCGGGGAAAATAACAATATTTATAAAACACTGAAGAATAGTTTTTGCAACGTAAGCTTAAAGGTAAGGGAGCGTTCAGTTATTATGGCCGGGGGTGGGCCGGCAAATTCTTCCTGCGCATCAGGCAAAATAAGTGAAACCCCCCCCCTACCCATTGTACCAAAAAATTGATGACCCCCCCCCTTTTAAGATGACAAAAATTTCATGACCCCCCCCCCCCCCACATTGCTTGAGTAAAGCTGCACAACCATACACCTTGGAGGGATAGAATCAAAAAAAAGATTCTCAGATATTTTCATATGACCCTCCTCACAAACTCCAAAGTGTTAATGTTCAAATTTCCCCTTCTGATTTGCTATAATTTTGAAATTACCCTTAAAGGGATTAGACAGAAATTACACGTAGATCGCAATATTTTTGCGGAAGCGTGTGCGTAAAAAAATTGTTATTTGGATTTAATTGATGATCAGCTGTTGATAATGTTGATTCACTATACATGATAGTGTATGAGAAAACCTTAAATACTATTTTAATACAAAACTATATCTATGCATTTATAGATGTTTGATAATTGACATAAATGTACTTACAACTGGTATGTGGACAAAAAAATTGACTTTAGAATTTCACCAAAAATGTTCATCCACTATACATTGAGTCTATGATAAAATTGTGAACATTTTTTTTTTGGAATGAAAAACTTGCTGTACATGAGCATATACAGACGTTGAATAATTAACATAATTGGACTTGATTAGAATGGTTATGATGGTTAAAGGTGCATATTATGTGTACAAGAAATCTGATTTTGAAATTTCATGAACGTGTTCATCCACTATACATGGGAGTCTATGATAAAATAGTGAACATTTTTTTTTGGAATGAAAAACTTGCTGTACATGAGCATATACAGACGTTGAATAATTAACATAATTGTACTTGATTAGAATATGATGGTAAAAGGTGCATATTATGTGTACAAGAAATCTGATTTTGAAATTTCACTGAACGTGTTCATCCACTATACATGGGAGTCTATGAGGAAACTATAAATAATTTTTTCCAATGCAAAAATAGGTAAATCTGTGTATTTATGTACTCCCGATTATTAACATCAATGAACTTGATTAGACTATGGTGGTAACAAATGGAGATGTTCGCCAGATATTGGATTTTGGAATTTCACGAAATGTAGATTCACTGTACATGGGAGTCTATGAGGAACTATGAATAATTTTTTTCCAATACAAAAACAGGTAAATCTGTGTAATTATGTACTCCTGATTAATAATATGAATGTATTTGATTAGACTAGGGTGGTAACAAATGGATGTGTTTGCCAAAATTGGATTTTGGAATTTCATAAAAATGTAGATTCACTGTACATGGGAGTCTATGAGGAAACTATAAACAATTTTTTCCAAAACAAAAATATGTAAATCTGTGTATTTATGTACTCCTGATTATTAATATGAATGTATTTGATTAGACTAGGGTGGTAACAAATGGATGTGTTTGCCAAAATTGGATTTTGGAATTTCACCGAAATGTAGATTCACTGTACATGGGAGTCTATGAGGAAACTATGAATAATTTTTTCCAATACAAAAATAGGTAAATCTGTGTATTTATGTACTCTTGATTATTAATATTAATGTACTTGATTAGACTAGGGTGGTTACAAATGGATATGTGTGCAGGAAATTGGATTTTAGAATTTTACCTAAAAGAATTATTTAACTTTTCATGGTACTAGTAGTCTACAGGTAACTGTTTAAAACTTGCCATATCTCTAATATGTAAGTAATAGGAATTGTTCATTGCCCTCAGTGAGCTCCATTGACAATAAGACATGCCTCAGAGTTGCCAAGTCAAGATGTTCATGTGATAGATAATTATATTTTTGTTCAGATTTACAATTAAATGACTTCAGAGAATGAAATCATGCAGCAAATCATTCTGATCTCCCAGAATATTTCTGAAAACACTGAAACTGCTTTTTGACGTGACGGATGCTTATGAAAATTAAGTGACCCCCCCCCTCTGAGCTGTTTGAAAAATACATGACCCCCCCCCCTGCAGTTTTCAAATTTGAGGTGACCCCCCCCCCCCCTGGATTTTGCCGGCCACCCCCGGCCGTAAAAACTGAACGCTCCCTAAACTGTCACCTTTTCCAATTTTGCCACAGTTACCATGGAAAGAGAAAATCTAACCAATCACAGATTTTAAGCGGGTGGCCACTTTTTAAAAACAGCGCCCTCACACGGGTATTTTGAATACCAAGAAACGCCCCTTTTACCATATATGGGCATATGTAGATTACAGGTGACTGTATACCTTTAACTCCTTTCCCTCGATTTAGCCTCTCATCATTTGATTTATTTCACACTATCATCGTTGCTTTCGTTCAAAACACGAGTGATGAGATGAACTGTTCTTTCATTACTTTGCCAGGGTTTTCGGCCGGTGCAATGTGGGTGAGCAGCCCCAGAGTGGAGGATAGAAACGTAACTTCCAGGTGTGTGTATAATGTCGATTGTCCACAAGGCTCAAAGTCGTGGGCACAATGTCATTACAACCTTACACATGAACCGTGCTACTGTAAACAAGCAAAGGCAAGTTGTAACTGTAAGTATTTTTTAGAAATTTATATCAGTCAAGCTGACATAAGTTTATTGACAAACGACGCAAGAGATAATTGAAGGTCTAGGAGAAATTCAGAGTGAATTTAAAACGAATTGAGCAATTTTATATCGCTGAGCGTATATATGCATAAGAAGAGAGAACAGTTCCATAGGGATATTGCATTACGCAAAGCTTATCTTTTTGGAGTAAAGAACAGTATTTTTACTCGTACCACATGACCAAGAAAACAGGATAGCAAACTTAGAAATGCCTTATAACCACAGTAAGATAGAATGTTGAATAATGTACTTTGTTGGTTTTTTTTAATTCTGGAAGGAGTAATTTATATTACACGCTGATAGGTAGAAACAACTAATCGTTGTCTCACTCATGTAACTTATGGCGCCACGGAATCTTGCGTGTTTTTCAAATAATGCAATTTAAAGAAATGTTGTCTCTGTTTTATTAAGGTTGCGTGACGACTAGTTGTAATTGTGTGATTATAAAACTGAGCGGTGAAGAAAGATCAGAACAAAAAAAAAAGGAATGTCAAATTGGTTTCTCTTTTCAATGGTTATCTCCAGTCCAAGAGGAAGCATTACAATATATTGAGAAGCATCAAGGCAAAGTTGAGGACAACTTTGGTCAGTGTTTCGGTAAATAAATCAAACAAAATAATGCGTCATTCGTAGCTGAATTCCGCTTTAAGGCTCAGTGTACTTGTATAGACAAAGTTTGAAGTCAAAATGTCTATTTTGAGATTACATAAAGTCTGGCTCTCTGTATTTTCAGATTACGGCTATAAAGGTTGCTATAACTTAGGGGACTTTAAAGGCGAAAGACATAAAGATGATGACCAGCTCACCATACAAGAATGTCTCGGGTTTTGTCGCAATTATAGTTTCGGCGCTGTTCTAAAAGATACATGCAAATGCTTCAACTCTGACATCGAGGACAGTAAACATGGAAGCAACGCTATATGCGGAACAGCTTGTGGCGGCGAGGACAACCATGCATGTGGCGGTACCGCTCCTCACCACGGAGTGTATGAATGTAAAGTATCAAAGTCGTTTTTAGACTATAAGTTTTAATAGTTACGTCTGTTGGGCATGTTGCAACCTACATGCCTACCACAAAGTTTTGACCATTTGCAAAGTGACACGATAACTTGCACATGTATAGTACTTCTTGTTAGACAGTGATTTCTAAATGGCTTCTGATCTACATAACATATTTTCTATAAACTGAAATTGAAACATGTCAAGAGGAAAGCAGTGAGTCATGTGAGAAAACGTCCAAAACGTACTCTTCCCTATTCGATCAGAATTAATTATTCTGTTGCTATTACTTATTTTGAAGTAAGATAGTTTTTTACGTTAATAAGTTCTACTGTGTTTCTTTCGTGTTCTGGGATTTTTTTTGGATTTCCTTGGACCTTGTCGCAGAAATTGTGACTGTAATAGTTTTTCATAATATCATGAAAAATTCATAACGCCTCACCAATAATGTATGGACGCGTCTTTAAGAGTTGAGAGTGGATTGAAACTGACATTTAGTGTTTAACGTTTTTACTCCAAATGTCAAAGAGAGCCGATTATCACTTCTGCCTTTTTGCGTAGGTGTAGGGCAAAAACCATGGTGTTCGGGGCATCTCTTTCCTCTTGAAACTTCTGTCTGTGAAAAACTCAGTGCCTTATTATCCTCTTTCTACTCCATATCTAAGCCACAGGAATAAATACCACTTTGAAGAAAGAGAATTAAATTTATGCTTATATCGTCTGTTTTTAGATTTACCTTTTAACAGCTTTTGACCATTTTTTGCTACATTTAATTTTTTTAACTACGTTTGTATCCATGAACGGTTTTACCATTTGTTGCTTTACTATAGTACTGTCAAATTTTAATATCCATATGCAACGTATCTGGTCACTTTTTACAGAATGGATTTAGAGGCTAGATGAATTATAAGTCGTGTTGTACTTGGGCCTCAGCCCAAGTACATTTGTTTTCATTCCGTGGGAAAAAACTGTAAGGTATAACCATTTCTGGCTGAGACCAGGGAGGGCAAAATGTATTGGCTTCATCTTTCTTGGCATAATAAATGGCGTAATGATGTTAACTGAATGGAAGTGCTGCTCTCAGCCAGTCTTGAATAAGTGAGATGTGAATATAAATGCTTCTCTATCTGAGTTTTTGCCACAAAATCTTCTGAATATAATCAAAATGTGCATCGAAATGCAACAATTAATGCACCCTCCGTTTCCTAGGCGATGGCACGACCCTTGCTACACCCACTGGACGAGCCAAAGTGGGAGGGGTAATTTCGGTTTGGTCGAACAGGAGGGCTCGAGACCAGAATTTAACATTTAAACTTGAAACATGTTTAATCACTGACAAGATGTGGATTAGTGTTAATCAAAGAGAAAGTTTGAAAAGGAAAGGTTTTATATCCCGGACACAATGAAAAACATTACGACTGGAAACTGTACCCCCGGTTGAGAATAGTAATGCCCACAGCGATGGAGAACACTTATCCTTGAGCTGAGAAAACCACACCATCATTTCGAAATAGAGCTGCAGATTCGAGAAGCTCGTTAAAAATAGCTAGGTACACCCCATATATAGGGGTTGTTTCGAGTCTTGAGGGCAAATTTCGCCTCCTTCATTTAGAAATCGTACGTTTATTTTTCCGGGGGAACACATCATTTGACACAAATTTGCATGTAAAGGGGTCGCCAGTAAGCACGTGGTCAAATCTGGCATAAGAAACAATATGAAATGTTGGCTAAAGCCAGTCCAAAATAAACTGATTTGAACTTTTGTGTTTTGTAATTTATACCACTGCAGTAACATTACTTTTTTTTGACAACATCACACAATGTAATACGTTTTGAAACTGAATACTCCGACGTATTCTGTGTCTCCTTTGCTAAAAAATACGGTATGCCGATTACCATGTAAGGAGATGATGACGTCAAGACAGATTTGTAGTGCGTTTGGTCTTGGATGGTGCACGAAGTTCTGTCGAGGTAGCTTGTGTATTTATTTCCTAAATGGGAGATATTAGGGTCGATCTAAAAGGCCGAAAAATGTTATGATACTCTAAGCGAGCTGAACTCCAATGCGAATGGTTGGATAATTTGGAGGATGTCTAGACTGATCTCGTCTCATTAAGATTATTTGGCGGTCAGTATTGAATTTCAACTGCGTCACAAGTTTGCGTCGAACGGTCAACGAACGATATTTTAGAAATCTGGAGACATGGCACATCGCAGTTTTATTTTAGTATTTTATATTTTACAAAAGATGTAAGAAGCAGTGATTTTGTTGAAAATTCTGAAAAAAATATAGGAAGATTTGATCGCGAACACATTTTCACTTGGGGTCAACTAGCCCTGCGTACGATGCTGTGTGTTCCGCTACAGCTAACCGCCCCGCTCACCACAGCCCTGCAAAGACCCGTACGTAGGGTCGGTGACTTCAAATCCATTTTGGGACTTGACGTAAAAAGCCAAATTACTGCCGAAATTCAGCGTTCTTGGGCCCAAGTCGTATCCCAGCCTACCTCAGCTACTCGATCGCTTCCAAAAATGACAGTCTTTTATTCACTTCTCGTAAATAACCGTCGATGTCGGCAACTCTCTCGCTGGCCCTGCGTACGATGCTGTGTGTTAGCTGTAGCACATAGCATCGTACGCAGGGCTAGGGGTCAACATGGGGTCGCAGCCATGTTGCCTCAAAACTTATTTCTGTCTGCACTCAAAACTCAAAAATGTCGCATATGAACCTGAAAAATCGATGTAATTTTGTCAAACTTCGGCGAAATTTCAGCCTATAGACAAAATTTCATCTAGGTAAGGTAAATTTACTGAAATTTGATCGACAAATAAACCTGAGCTTGAACGTTACAGCTCGCCTTCTCTGGGAAGTCATGCATCCGGCCAGCTGCCCATATGGCCGGGTGCATGAGATTGTTTTCAAGCGACGGCGGCAGACCGTACGGGGCTCTGGATATGAACCTACCGCCGGTGTAGCTGTAATAACTGTTGCGTTGTTTTTAATCACCACGGACGAAGTCCGAGGGGACTCAGAGGTTTGGTCATGTCCGTGCGTCCGTCCGTCCGTTCACGCCTACAGTACCCAACCCCATACAGATGCACGTCGATTTGTTTCACAATGCTATCAAATTTGGCCGTGTTAGAGGACTTTTTAGTTTACACCTCCATAGACTCCCATGTATAAGGCAGTTCTCCATAGACTCGCATGTATGATGCCAAGAAAAATAAAAATTTAGTTTCTCATCGTATTGCCTAAAGGATGCAGTGACACAGTTTTTTTGTCCCCACGGATAAAGTCCAGGGGGCTTATAGATTGGCTCATATCCGTCCGTGAGTCCATCAGTGAGTCCATCGGTTCACGCAGATATCTCAGACATTTTGACAAAATATCATGTGACCTTGGTGACCTTTGACCTCAAATATACATTATTGTCCATGACTCAGTAACCACAAGTGCTAAACCTTTCATATTTGGTATGATGGGACACCTTATGATGCCACATATTGTACCCCATTAATTATGTGCATATCTAATTATGAGCGAGCCAATAGAGCAAGAGGTCTGATTTCTGGTATATAGGGATAAGTTAACAATATAATTTGTTTGACAAAACGTCACGTGACCTCAATGACCTTTGACCTCAAATATACATATTTGTCCACAACTCAGTAACCACAAGTGCTACACCCTTCATATTTGGTATGAAAGGACACCTTATGACACCATATATTGTACCTCATTAATTATGTGCATATCTTATTTTGAGCGAGAGCCAATAGAGCTAGAGGTCTGATTTTTGGTATATAGGAATAACTTAGCAATACAATTATTATGACAAAATGTGACGTGACCTCAATGACCTTTGACCTCAAATATATATATTTGTCCACAACTCAGTAACCACAAGTGCTACATCCTTCATATTTGGTATGATAAGACACCTTATGACACCACATATTGTACCTCATTAATTATGCACATATCTAATTCTGAGCAAGCCAATAGAGCTGGATGTCCGATTTTTGGTATATAGGGATAACTATAGGGTAGAAATCTAAATATGCCCATCTAAATATTAGACATCTACCATCGAGAACAAAAGAAATTTGCTGTAATTTGAATATTTAAGGAGTTTAAGCAATTCCCGCTATAAATAAAGAACCCCTGCCTCAAACTCCACAAAAGTTGCTAGACATATTTTGCCGTTGTCATGCCATTGCTTCGTTTAATAACCAGTTAATCAAATGCCTCATTGACAGGAGGAAATTCAAGACCATATTTGAATAGTAGTATATATTGACCTCAAAATTACTCTATCACGGCCCAAGTACTCATTGCCTTCAGCAATACTGCCTTGTTATTATTGTTTTTATTGTTATTATCATTATTACTATTATTATAATTATTATTGTTGTTGTTTTTGTTGTTGTTTTTGTTTTTGTTGTTGTTGTTGTTGTTGTGTTGCGTTGTTGTCGTTGTTATCATCGTTGTCGTTGTTTTGTTGTGATGGTGGTTGTTATTGTAGATGTTGTTGCTGTTGTTGCTATTTTTGTTGTTTGCAAACAGAACTATGCATGTTTGTAGTGATGATAATTGATTACAACAAAATTTACAATCCGACCCCATCATCATCATCATCCTCTCAGCTCAAATGGGAGCCTGTGGAGGAAATTATGCAGCGAACAACGGGACGATCTACTCACCGCAGTTTCCCGGATGTTACCATGGCAATACCAGTTGTTCTTGGAGTGTAACTACTACAGAAGATCATGTCAGTCTCGACTTCACGATTTTTAACTTCTCTGACGAAAGTCACGAGGTCATCGTGACTGAGGAGTGTAATGGTACAGTAATGGTGTTGGGTCAATTCAATAAAACAGCGCCCCCGACGTCCACTATTTACTCTTGCACAGAAAACGTTTTTATCCAGTTGAATACGGTCTACCAGGGAAGAGGCAGTAGTGTGTTTGCCATTGATTTCAAAGGTTAGCTTGACATAACACTTACTCTAAGAAAAAAATGACATCAACATCATCATCATAATCATAATTATGACCAGCATTATCAGGACCACCACCGTCAAAGCGTCGTAGTCGTCATTATTACCATCATCGTCATCACCATATCAAACAGTACTACTCGCAAAATTTCGATGTCATAGAGAATGATAACCAGTGTGGTCCCGATCAGATCTTGTTGGAAACACCGTTCTACGTAATTTCCTATTCAACAAAATTTGACGCGAAATACCATCCAGCTTTAACTTTTTTGGAAGCTTACAGCTTACGTTCTTGATTCTCTTAACTATATGACTCTCAACAAAATATCAACGACGCAAAGATCACGAAAAACCTTTCCACGAAAAGTGTCGATAAGATACGCATGAATGCATGCATGCAAAACACAATATTTACTCACTCTGGCCACTAGTTATGAGTGTGTAAAATGATGAAAGTCCATACATTTTTCTCGATGACGTAATTGCAGGAAAATGTCGATGTGAAGACCCAGATCAAGTTGATAATGGTACGACCCATACAGACAGCATTTGTCCATATCATAGCGGTGACTTTGTGACAGTCGTGTGTGATCCCGGCTATATGGTCAATTCTACCTACTCATCTGTCGAATGCCACAATGGAGAGTGGAACGCATCGTTGCCACAATGCATCGGTAAGTTATCAGTTATTTATTTGTAATATAAAGAAAGTCACATGTTCGTCCATGATACATTAAGTAACGTCGTTTTATAATCTCATTTTTACCAATGAAAGATTTGCATCTCATAACATGTATGCGGGAGTTCTTAATGGTTTGCTTTAGCGATTGTAATCCGTATGTTTATTAGTAGTTGAAATGACAGTAGTAGCCAATGATGACGTCTTGGACGTGAACTTATGTTCTGTAGTTCTAAACTTAAAATAAAGAAATTATTCATTGAGACAAAGTCTTAAGTTCAGTTAACTTTGATTTAAGCTTGGTATTCTGTTTTGTTTTCAGAAAAAGTTCTAACGACCGAGATGGCTTTCCCAGACCCAACAACAACAATAATGACAGAGACAACTGGTAAGGCTCTGTGTTCTATTGTCTTTCTCGGGCGTAAGTATGTGTGTGTTTGTGTCTGTGTATCTGTATGTTTGTATGTCTGCATGTATGCATGTGTATGCACTATGTACGTATCTATCTATCTGTGCATACATGCAATTATGCATTTGTGTAACTATATCTCTATCTGAAACACGATCGGAACTAATTTGGGATAATTGGATGGTGAAGTAATACCGATTTAATCAAACCTAATGTAATCTGATCTACTTTTCTTTTTACATTACAAATTTGTGTGTATGGGCAATTTGCATTATTGCAACATTCAGCTGTACGGCACCTAACACTTTTGAGAAATTTGAAAAATATGAAAATCCAATTATCCCAAATTAGTTCCAATCGTGTTCTGTCCATCTTCGTATCTAACATATGTAAGTATACGTATGTCTGTTTCCGTCTATCTATACATGCGTGCTAACAATGTCTGTATGTGAATCATATCGACCTATGTATTTATTTGTGTATGTGTATGTATATTTCCATCTATTGAATGCATGCATTTATTTTAGTATTTAGTAAGATATAGGCAAGACTCTCAGATGTTTTGACATTGTCTTTTTCACAGACTCTATTTTAACCACTCGTCGTCAAGATACTGGTTCAGGAATTTCTTTTGGTATGTTAAATAGAAATTTCAATTCCCAACACATTAAAGAAAATACTGTTCATTGCATATCAAAAATATTGTATTATAACTATGCCTTGATGAAGGTAAAGATAGTGCTTCTTATGGTGATAGGTAAGCATTTATCTCTTTATCAAGCAACAAGTACTCAGGGCCTATTGCAGCCTTTAGGCTGTAAAACCTTTTATGTATAATGGTACAGCCGGTACCCTGTACGCTTATCGAATGCCTTTGCAATCTAATCTAAAATAAGGTTACGGGAATTCTCTTTCAGGTTTGATTCTCGGAGTTGTCGTAGGCGTTACCGTATTCATTGTACTTATAGTACTGTCGATAATTGGGTGCTATAGATTTACCAAGAAAAGGTATGTTCAGATCTTTGGACAAGCTCAATTCCTTTTCCGTTTGATCCGTAACTATCATTTTTACGACAATATTGAGTAACACTTCATCCATGTGCAATACGTTGTTTGCTTTCAAATATTTGTCACTTCCAAATGCCTAATCATTGGATTAAGGACTATCTATTGGATTAAGTGTGAAAAACCCGACAATCTAAGTCAAAATAATTCTCATTATTGGTCTAAATTATTGGCGTAGAAAGGTGTGCAAGGCACGGTCACGACTTTTGAGTTACACTCTTAAATGTATAAGTCACCTGTAATCTTAATATGCCCATATATGGTCAAAGGGGCGTTAGTTGGCATTTAAAATACCCATGTGAGGGCGCTTTTTTAAGAAAGCGGCCACCCGCTTAAAATATGTGATTGGTTAAATTTTCTCTCTCCATGGTAATGTGGCAAAATTGGAACAAGTGACAGTATACCTTCAGCCTTATTTGTGACTTTCTAATTGCCAACTTAGTAATGCCGGGAGCAGCCCCATACATTGGAGACTTATCACTCTCTATCATAGGTATAAGGTATGGCAAACCAATACTGCAGGAATCCAAGGCTTACAGTACAATGAAACATGCTAGCCTTGCTTTGGGCTTGTATCAACCATCCTCCTCCATCCCAAAACGAGCAGAATACTCTCATACAGAGTATTTGGTCTGATTTTGTTCTTAGCCTGATAATGAAAGAAGCGTAAGGTTTTGTAGGTATTTAATCAACTCTCGATGCCAGGGGTTAACTAACCCGTCTCACAATGCACGTCTTCTATTTTCAAACATCGACAAAGATGTTCAATGAGCTACGTTCGAGTTCTCATTTGAAAAACTTGATGTTTGCAGGAACTTGAAATTCTCTAACGTCACCCAACTTTTAGCCGTATTGGACCATGTCGTTTTTAAACCGAAAGCCTAAATTTTCACTTTCTTCATAACAAATTAACGAATCCGAGTAATAATTATGGTAATATATCGAGTCAAAGTAATACTAGAAAATGGAAGTCAGTAGGAGCTTCATAACTTTGTCAATGCCAGTTGAAATGAAAATTGACGTCATCAGCTCCCTTTTTACAGGTCTCCAAGTAAACCCTGTCCTCACAGGTTTTTCTATTTAAAATTCAAATGAAACGTTCAGTAATCGAAATCGGAAAGGCAAGAATGGACAATGTGAGGAAAATGAACGCAGCGTGTGATTTTTTTCCTTTTTTGTTCCTTTCGTTTTGTTTCGTTATTTCTTGTTAAGTTGTTGTGTTACGTTAACATCATTTTTTCAATCCTTTCCATTTTGTTTGAACAGAGAACGAACGACGAATGATGGAACTGCCATTGTGCAAACTGTCCGTTTAAACGATATAACTGCAGATGAGCTTCATTATCAATCGATCGATGAAAGTTACGAACACATTCGTAACACTGACTCGCTCCCTGTCAAAAAGATTTGGAATGCGTCTTACAACAGCCAAAACATGAGTGCATATGAGGTATGCCAGGCGAACACTGGTTCTGAGCATTTTTACGTAGAACCTAAATCAGCGGCTGGATCAACGCCGTTAGCGAAGGAGGCAGTATAACTCTGGTTAGGTGCAGTTCCATACGAAGCTTTTCTCAGTGTGATTACTCGTAATTAGAACTTGAAATTTCTCTGCGAGATGAAGATAACTCTGTCGTCCGTATTATTGGAAAGGCTTTCATCAGATTTTACCAATTTGTAGGATTGATATGAATATGAAATTAAAATTCATCAAGAAATTTGATGAGATATATATGAAAAGACAGACAGTGATAAAGTGACAGACAATAGTAGATTTTGCCCATGAAAGACAAATATCTTGCTTTTGTCGGTAGACGCTCACAGACAGAGGTTTACATGTTAAGATTGCCAATGACTGTGCATATATATATATATATATATATATATATATATATATATATATATATATATATGTGTGTGTGTATATATATATATATATATATATATATATATATATATATATATATATATATATATGTACATACATTCATACATACATACATACATACGTACGTACGTATGTATGTATGTATGTATGTATGTATGTATGTAAGGACAAACCATTCAAGATATCATGGTCAATCCTATCGAAAGCAACTCGAGTAGAAGGTACCAAACATACTTGATATGTTCTCATCGTTATTGTATATATATATATATATATATATATATATATATATATATAATATATATATATATATATATATATATATATATAATATATATATATATATATATATATATATATATATATATATATATATATATATACACATACATGTAGTTTTGCATTTACCAGCAGGTGGTCCCGTATTATCTTGCTTGTCTTTAAGTCTGCAGAAGAGAAGTGAACACAGAGCTCTGCCATTTTGCATTGTTTCATATGCAATTGTAATTCATTCCAGTATCATCTGTCATATTGAGATGAAGAGAAGGGTGTGCTGTTCCAACGATGACTATTCGAACTCGCTCTATATTTCCGGTGTTGAGGTTAAATCCTTTGTGGTCCTTGACACAATGGTGACAAAAAAACAAATGTTTAAGCTTTATTACGAAGAATGAGGATAGTGTAGTGCCATATTAGTCATTTAATGTAAGTTTGCGAGCCTGAGATACCAAGGCCGGACTCTCCTTGAGGCCTGGATTTATGAAGTAATGTAAAAGCTGTTTATGGCCACGCCATAGTTTACCTGGAGCACTTGACCGCGCTCAGCTGTTCATGGCCACGCCATAGTTTCCTGACCTGAAGCACACAGAGGCTGCTCTTATGGATAATAACTACTCTAGTTAGGGACTGGAAAGAAATTATAGGGAGTAGGGGCGGTGTCTTTTGGGGATGGTAGATGTTTCTCTCGCAAGCATTATTGAAGGCTCATTAAATTTCACGCATGACTTTTGGGGAGAGTCATCATTTTTTGCGCCACTATCGCAACTGTTAGAAGGCAAGATTTGGCCGATATAGTGCTTCACCCAAAAATCTCAATCATAATACATTTGAGTCTCTTGGAAAAACTATTAATGATTTCCCCTATGTAACAACCTATATCTGTAAATGTATATGTTTGGTAATTTATGTAATGTACTTTGCCTAAACTTGGAAGTAAAAAGTACATGTTTATACACTAAATTCGATTTTTCTATTCCATCAAAAATGTTCATTCACTACACATGGGAGGTGATGAGGAAATTGGAAATAATATTTTTCCAATAGAAAACTAGCTAAATCTGTGTATTTACAGATGTTTGGTCATTCGTTATAATGTACGTGATTAGACTAAAGTGGTTACAAGTGCATGTGTTTGCAAGAAATTTGATTTTGGAATTTCACCGAATGTTGATTCACTACATATGGGAGTCAATGAGGAAACTATTAATAATTTTTTCCAATAGAAAACTAGCTAAATCTGTGCTTTTGATAGAAATGTATGTGCGGAGAATAGGGTGTTTAAAAAGAGAAGATGTGAACAACAAACACGGTATTGGAATTTCACCCAAAAATATTAATTCACTTCCCTTGGTACTCTAAGGGTAACTATTAAATATTTTCCCACTATCAAACTAACTATAAACGTGAATTTATATGTTAATGTTGTTAAATATTGACTTTTATGGTGTAATACGTTTCTTGAAAAACAATAACGGTGCTTTCTGTACAATTACAAGCCAAAGTACATTGTATAAATGAAGGTGAACATTTAAAGCTGTTGTTGTCCCTTTTGATTTTGAATAGCCAATTATAGTTTACAAAATTATTTATTGTTATGTTTGATCTCTTTTTCATTGAAGTACTTGAAATCTCGCATAAAAGTGAATATTTGTAGAGGTTAAAAGTATTCTTTGAAAGTTCAAAGGTCAATTAAGAAATTATACGTCAATTAAGATATTATTGATACGGACTGTGACACGCGGAGGGTCATTATTTTGCGCATGAAAATTGGACAAGGTCACTATTTTTCTGGCAAACACTTTTGAAGGGTCAGTATTTTTCGGGCAGCGTCATTTTGAAAAACATTGCCTCCCCCCTCCTGTAATTTCTGTCCAGTCCCTTCGGGGGTTTTCTGTGCGAATCGAGCGGAACAACGAAAGACCAAGTATAGCTTAACGCAAGTTATTTTTTGATATATACTATAACATCAATGTCAGTGAAAATTCATCGATCAAAATGATTGTCACAATGACGTATGAGTGAAGCAGATTTATCAATTGTATATTCAATATTTTACAAATAAAACTAGCTTGTTTAAATATAATTAAGAACGTGTGCTGCTCGAATTACAGCTGTAATTATCGGTACGAGTGTCCGGAAGTTCGAAAGCTCAATGACAAGGTAATTTGGGAAAGTGGATTCATACTGTGGAATGCAAAATACAATACATCGAAACAACAAGTTCACTGAAAATCCTGCGAACTATCATCGCTTTGAGAGAACAAAACAGCCTTTCTTCTTATACGTGTGTAGTCAGAAGTATCGTCGCTGCTGTCTAAAATTACGAACGCTCGCTCTTCGCTTCCTTGGTTGGACTCGTTGACTGCTACTAGATGCTCCGGCAACGTTGATGTTGATGTTGAATTTGCAACCTGTCAAGGTTGCTCCAGAAAACATTCCTGCTGCTGCAGCTGTCAAGGTACTCTGTCTTGGGTCATCGTCGACGCTCCTTATCATGTTGTTGTTGGACATCGACAGAGACTCGACTGCAACAGGAAACGATCGTCGCGACATTGGTAGCAGTTGATTTATGGGGTTTTCGGCGCCGGTCAAAATATCTGGCATTACTTCAAAGAGTTTACAGCGCACGAATTAATAGACTAGGCATATCTTTGGCCATAAAAGTGGCTGGAAAGTAGCAGTATTTGAGCTGGAGGAATACCATGCTCACTCAGTTTCTGGATCGCAGTCTTTCGTGTACTGTGATTAGTTTTGCATCCCTCGTTCGGTGATGGTTTTAAGGACACTACGATACCAGTTTGTTTTTGCCCATCGGTTGCCGTCTGTGCTATATTTAGGTGGTACGGTTGTAATTCATAGCATTTCTTCTCCATCAATAGTTGCTGGTCGCAGCTTTACATAAATATGGATATAAAGTTACATAATATAAAGTTGAATTTTCTTGTATTTCTCCACGGCTTCCGCTGCTACTGGTGGCCAGTGCAGTGTCCTCTTCACAATCCGCAATAGCGCATGCGTACAGCCAGCAATGTGTTACGGGTCGAAGGTCAGCCTGCTATGCAGTCGTTACAATCAGCCTTGTCAGAGAAAAAAAATTGAAATCGTAAAAAATCGAACGGAAATGACCTAAGCATAAATCTTTTACAATCGAATTAATAGGAGAACAATTTACATAAACACTGGACATTTTAGCCTGGTGGCCTAAAAGTAACCTAAAAGCATGGTTACCTATGTCTACAGCCTGATAAGTGATTTCTGGAGGTTCCAAAATCACCGACAAATTCACATTTTATAATTACTTTCTGGGGTTTGTTCACAATTCTTTTTCTTTTTTTTGTCCAGCCTTTTTATCATTTTGTTTGCCCATCTGATTTTTAAGGTTTCATACTTCGACTCAGTCAATCTGCGTATATTGCTAAATTGTATCATACCTTTCAAATCACCAAGTCATACTGTACAATAGTTTCACAGTATATTACCGTATCCGTACCGTCCTCGATAAAATACGATTCGGGAGAAAATAGAGTATTTTTTCAACTTTTTCCTTCACGACCGGTTGTGGGGTCGTGGCAATGCATATGAAGAGAAAATAGAGTATTTTTTCAACGTTTTTCCCTGGCAACCGGTCGTGGGGTCGTGGCGATGCATGTCGGGAGAAAATAGAGTATTTTTTTCAAAGTTTTTCCTTCGCAACAGGTCGTTGCCAACGTACACTCTCTTCATAGACTTAAACTAAGTTTAAGTCTATGAAGAGCGTACGTTGGTGTACAGTTGCATCGGGTCAAAGAATGATAATGTCCTTGTAGCGTTTGTTATGACATCTACAGTACGTTTGAAACAGCCACAACACAACAGTTATCTTCGTTGAATTATATTTGTCAACAATAATATCACGACTAATAAACATAAACAACAATACAAACAACAATAACAACAACCAAATTTTTGGATTCCCTCTGAATTTACATTAAAATAAGAATAGGCAGAGGTCATGGCATGCCTGCCAGGGTCGCTAGTCTCGTCTGACTAGCATGGCGACCAGCGCGGCCTCTCAATTTAGACGGAAGAGGGACCAAATATTGTCTTTATTAATTCTATGCAATATAAATACAACATAAACATAAACGTAGATACAACATGAACAACGGGGCACCTTTACTTTGGTATGGTATATTGTATCGCTGTTTTTGATGTACAAAGCCGTATGCTATGGTGGTGTATATGTGTGTCCGTTGCCATATGTACTTCGATGGCCAGTGCATGAAACCGTGTTCAAACGCACTGGACAGAATGAATATTACGCACTAAGACACACAAGAGCTAGACACTATCATACATACACTTACTTTGTTCTGCCATATGTAATTAAATATGAGCAAAGTGTCATTGACACTTTTTCTTTCGGGGAGCGTAGCTATAGTTTGCTACTATAAGACTTCTTTCAAGTTATTTCTTTTGGTCTCTAATATCAACCACAGTATCTCATACTCTCAGAATCTCTTCACTCTAATTATTTTGCTCTTTTAGAGGTCCATCATGATGGTAAAAGAGTTGAAAATAATGTTGTACTATCCTAAATGAATTTTAGACCAAAATTTCATGTATTGGTATGTCTACTTTATTCTTTTGCATGCTATGTCGACTAATAGAATCTAGGAATTTCTGTCTTAGAAGGAGGCAGTCGTCGGAAGCGCGTGTGCGACTTTCTTGTTCACAAACATCGTATTTCATTTATGATATCTAGGTGCATCATTTCAACATAGCTGCAACATTTCAATTTTACGAAATTCATTGTTAACAAACTTGTTTTAATATTCATCAATCGCCAGCGTACGCTAGATGCAATGTTTACATCGGTGGTAGGGGTCCCTGGCACTGCCAACCTTTTAGCAGAGTTCCGGGGACTGCCTCCCTTTAATATACCGAATAAAAATCATGAAAAATTGTCAAAAGATCCAGCTGTTGTCCCTTCCACATGAAGCTGTACCCACAAATCGGAAAAGCAGGCTTCCTGTGAAAGCATGATGGCTGCTAACATTCTAGTTACCCGATTTATACCACTCCAGGTCATGTGACCTATTGTTCTTGCCATCCACTTATCCCTGAAATCACGACTGCAACCTATTGTTTTCATGCAAATTAGTAATCAATCACACTTTTATTCATATGTAAATAAGTAATCACCACACTTTAATGAAAGAAAATCATTATCATATCAATAAAAGTGTAGTGATTACTCATTTAAATATGAAAAAAAGTGTGAACGATTACTAATTTGCCTAAAGCATTCACACACGTTCAATAACACAATAAAGACAATTTTTCAACTGATATGTTATAACATCACATTTTATAATTCAATTTTAACTTAATTTGAACCATGCTCAATATAAGCAACATGATTTGTTGATGAAGATCTATTTTTTTATTCGGCGTCTTCTTGGGTTGGACCAATCCTGTCTGTTTGTTATGTTGTTTCGTAGCAACTTAAGAAACTGGTTTACTTACAGCTTCCTCTGATTTAACACTACAGGAAAATGGTAGATGTATTCGACACATGCTTTCGAAGTAATATCGACAAACATTTGAGGCGCGTAAACCGTCATCTGATCTGTGACCTCTTTGTTCTTTGAGAAGCTGCTCATCAAATACCTGATAGTACAAAGATGTTGCCACATTCACCTGAAATTATCAAACACAAAACATATGTCACAAATAGCATGGAAATAAGTACAGCCTTTTTATTTAATACGTTTGTGGAAAAGAGGAAAGAAATTCTGTGATATTAGTTACCACACACACGACAAAATATTTTGATCGATGAATTTGATTTTATAACTTTACAGAATTCGTTTTATTATTACATAAATATCTTAGTAAAATAATAAATTACCTTGCCAGAATGCCCAGTGTGATGGCCTTCTATCCAAGCCATCTCGCACATTTGCTTCACGTAAAGACGCCTACTTTCTGGTAGGAGAACTTGAATACCTCTTGGCAAGGGTCGTCGATAGTACGGTCCTGTCGGCGGTATCATCGCCAAGTTCTTTTTATAAGTTGAACCACACATCGTGGATTGGATGAACTCTGTAGTAGCGGCTGCTCTTATAGGGCAGTTTTCCCGTATAAAATCCACTTTGGTTGTTTTTACATGGCCGTCCATGGACCTCCAGGAAGTCTCTAGGGTCATCAGATCAGACAAGTTGACAAGATCCATCTTGACCAGTCAATAACACCAAAATGGCATTGAAAGCCTGATGCATCCACGAGGCAATCACATGCATCTACAGATTGAATTCCTTCTCCCTAGCCAATAGCCAATAAGATAGAGTAAGGCAAGCCATTTTATTTAACCAATCAGACTAAAACAGTTTCCTTCTACACAGGTGCATTATACCACTCTGTAGCCCTTATTCAAATGCATTTTTGCAGTTGACCAGAGCCCTTGTCCTACTTGTCTGGGACAGGTCATTCTCCAAAACTCGCATGCCAGGTGCATAATGACCTCTGTGAACCTTTCGACGTACAATGGGTCACTCCATTCCATCGTGGGTGTTCAAATGAAAAGTCGACAATTTATCGGTAGTAATTTTCAAATTTTAGAGAAGATTGGCCTGTTTTTCGTGGTATAAGTCGTTAATCGCACCTCGTAGGTGAGCTGTTACAGTTGTAATCACCATGGTCAGGAACTTGTAAACATCACGAGGCCGAAGGCCGAGTGATGTTTACAAGTTCCTGACCATAAGTGTGGTGATTACAACTGTAACAGCACACCTACTCTTGCGATTAACTATACCAAAGGTTTTGATTTACTGCTGCCCTCTCTTTGATATAAGTGATTGATATCAACTTCAGGACTTATATACAACGGTTCTGGGCATCTGGTTATGCATCATTAGAGTAAAATACATTTAAAGCTCATTCAAAATACTGTATTCCCACTTTAACCCATGTTGAAATTTCTGAACCACAACTTACATGTCAACAATGTCACCTAAACAGAATATGTAAAATTAACCTTTACAAATATTTCTGAGGCATTCAGTCAGTGTACACTGTACGATAGCTTTTCATAAGCTACAAACTTCTCATGTGTACAGTCCTTTAGCCATGACCAAAATGTTTGAGCCACAAAAATAGAAAAATTCCATGCAGAAGAAAGCATTTGGTAGCATAGTGACAGTGTGCATAAGATTACTGTGGTATTTAAAGGCCCTGGTGTCGTGTCTTAGTTGTGATTGAGAAGGCTCAATGGCATCTCGAGCATAAGAACTTGCCATAGGTATATGGCTCTACAAACTGCTAATAACAGCAAGTGTCGAACATCTTGCAGAACTGTCCAAAACGCGTATCACACATGGCATCGCATATATCATTCTAAATAACATCCATTACTTGTGATAAGACAAAACTTCCATGTATACCGAGTTGCATACGAAGAATACGAAATTCCTTTGATATTTTGAGATATTTCCCGTTGATTTTTCTCACAAAACTGACATGATCATGTTATTAACCCGCGGTACCTGGATTAAGCTGAATCCGGTATCCATTGGGAGAACGCTGCAGGGAAGGCTTGTTTCCGTAAAACTTACAAATGTATTAGTTTTTTACACTTGTCGCAACTCTGTTCAGCTTCACTTTGAGTTTTACTTGGGAATAGCCTCAAAGTGTCCGTTGCGAACAGTAGTCGTATATTGTCCAGTCCTTATCAGATATCGGAGGTACCACAGGACCGTAATACTTGAAGACGAACACGCCGTTAGAATTGAGATTGATGGCTTTATTTACAGCACGAGAACTCAGCCCGAGTTACAACTTAAATTCTCTCATAATCGTCTCTCTCTGAATGAATGTCATTTCTCATTTATCACAATTTTAAGTTTACTCTCTTACGTAATCTACCTTGACTCACCATCTCGTGACATCCATTGACACACCATCTTGTGACATCTATTGACACACCATCTCGTGATACAACGAAATGCTGACGCTTCATGAGATGTGTTGACTCTGCAAACTTACAGTCATTGTCGGCAGTTTTATTGCCACCTGCATTACCTTGAAGCACGCGTTGTGCGACCATGTCGTTCACCGTCGAAGGTCTTATCTCTAATCATCTAGTCTAAGTTCTCTACAAAGTTAAATACATCTCTAAATCTTACATAACTACAATGGTTATCACGTGGTAATTTTCCCGCCTGTCTTTGATAGTTTCTCAAGATTAAATAAGATCACACCATGGGATATTCCGTTATCGATTGTTCTCATTCAACGTCTACAAATAATTAATTAAAATTATCCCACTATCTCCTATCTGAGTCAATAATGACCTTCACGTGCCTTGGCCACGTGAGGGACGCTTCTAGATAAAATCTTTACAGGGAGGGGCGTTACATTGCAGCATGACCAAAATTAGTAAATCACCATCATAAAATCCTGTTCGTGTTTCTCGGTACTAAGTGGAAAGTACACGTTCGATGTGAGAAATTCAAGACTGTGACACACCCAGGCGCTTGATGCCCTCCCCTAGGGTGACCGCCCTATGTTCCGACAACCCTATGTTCCGACACCCCTAGCTACGGAAAGCTTCTGCAGGTACTACTAGTTTTCCGGTTGTCAAGTCCTATTTACAATGTAATAGATAAATGTGTTAAACGTCTGAAACGTCTTACATGTCACTGTAGACGCCGGACTTCAATTCTTGCCGCTGGTTGGTGTTCTTCAATTCAAGAGAGTCGTAGTACAATAGACGAAAAAAATCGTAAAATAATGGAGTTTGATCTTGACAAAGCGATTATTGTGTCATCTTTATTTGCGAAATAAAGACCACACTGCATTTGGTTGCATAACGCAGTAGAATCTACATCTTCTCCCAGTAGAATCTACATCTTCTCCCATGCATCTACCTGTACACCAAATACTGAGACGGCAGCCTTGGCAGTATGGGAGCCTTTGCGTGTGACGGACATACATCCGCTCATACATACCCACAAATATACAGACATACAAATGCCACCGACTCATCATGTAAGCTCTTTTTGGTATTTATATTCATACCAAATATGAGCTAAAAACGTTCTGAACAATTGATGTTCCGTTTTGAGCGCGCGTCGTCATACATATAGCTGTACGAGTTGATGTTGTGTCGTGTCGTGTCTTGTACAGTATCAGATCGGGCTTTGATAAAGAACATAAACATTTACTACATACATGACATAGTGAAGAGTGATTATACGAGGAGCTGCCATGGCCCTAGCTAAAAAGGTTAAATGTTAGCCATGACGTAAAGACGTTTCTTTACCCAGGCAGCTTTGCTGTCCCTGCTTCAAACTCAGTTAAAATTTAACTTCCCCAAAGAACATAAACATTTACTGCAAGGAACATTTTTGAAAATAAAATGTCGAGGAGTGTGCGAGGACTTTAAACACGCTCGATTGTTTTGTCATAAAGGAAGAAACTAAATATCATCTGTATGTCAAATATGCATCTATTATGAAAAATCCTTGGAAATGTATGAATATTTTACTTTTGTTTGGGAAGCTTTACATTGAAACTTTATCACGGGAATTACTTGAATGTTCTCCCTGTCTATTGCATAGTTCCCATTTGTTAAATTTGTTTAATTTTATGTATAATATCGTCAAGAATATCGTACTCACATATCTCAATATCTCGGCTATCCGTATTGTCGGGTTGTTCTCGAATAGAAATGGAAGATCAACGGCCGAAATCAAATCCACATCAAAAACCCGCAATAATAAGAAACCAGTCACGAGAAACGAGTGTCTTTAAAAACGTTTACAACTATACGCAATAAAAATTAAAAGTAACTTCTGACAATATATCAGTCATGTGAGGAATAAATTACAGCATATTTCTGGGTATGATTTTCATAACGGGCACAAACGGATGATGCGGTGGACACGCGTTGCAAAGACGGCAGCTGATTTGTAAAACGATTTCGTTACAATTATTTGCATGTTTCATTGATTGCGCATGCGCAATTTTCAACCCGGAACGACATAAATTCAGCTATCATACTAGCAGAGTGTTCATAACTTTTCTGTAAACTAGTAGCCATGACATCGCAAACCCGTCGTCGTTACGTGTGTAACCTGAGTGAGAAGAGCTTAGAAAAAGCCAGACAGGAATTGAATGAGGACCCGGAGACCAGAGAGGAGAAAATAGACGAATTGAGGGCAAAGTTTGCAAAGGAAAAACCAGAAGTGAAGTTACCACCCGATGATGCGTTCCTCGTCAGATTTCTACGAAATAACAAATTTGACGTCCAAAAAGCATATGACATGCTTTTACACCACTACGAGGTACGCCGTAAATATAAAGAGCTATTCGTCAATTACCAGCCGTCATTTTATAAACAGGTCTACGAGACTGACATGTTGACCATATGCCCTGGACGAGACAAGGACGGGAGTACAGTAGTGCTCTTCAAAGTAGGTGAGAAATGTTTTTTTCTTTGGCGGTACCAAATTATAACCGATAGGTGAGAGCAGTTGAAGCTACGGATTATTGAACGTGTGTTACGATTTGTCTGTAGGCGTTACGGGTAAAGATTTAAGTCACGTACGTGTACTTGCCTTCATTGCATTTTACGCAATGCCAAAGTACACGTAATATTATATAAGTCGTAATGCGTATTATGAACACGCTACTGAAGGGCCATCGTATATATACGAAGCACGGGATACGAAGGTGACACACTGAATGATAAAAAATGACAGACGTAATGAAGAGAATCGTTCTGATGTTCAATAACTGTAGCATATTCACATTAGGATATTTTCCCAGTCGCCCACTATTACACATATTAGTTTCAGAGGCTACGACGAAGGCCTGCATGTGTGCGATAACAAACGTATGTATATTGACCCAGTTGTCGTGAGTCACATGAGTGTCAGTCACAGGTCACAAATCTCCCATCAATGTTTAACCCTAGCGTTGCGCGCGCACACCTGCACGGCCACGCTCTGATTCGAACTCGATGCCGAACCGACGATATAGCCTGTTTTGTTTTTTTCCTCTCTCCTCATCCGGTACAATGATAATGGACAAGAATTGAAGGGTTTAGAAGTGGCAATGTTGGAGATGTAACCTTCATGGTAATAATGACGTCACGATAAAGGACTGAAAATGAAGCAAGTCAACCTTCAGTAAATATCATCTCACGAATATTTCAGAGATATGATCCGGTTCATATCGCTACAAGGTCAGGGTCAGACTCACCCTTTGTTGTAACACCTTCGGCAAAAAAAACGGACTCATGACAATTCGAATGTATGCGACAGATCATAGAAACACAATTGGAACTATTTTGTGATTATAAGATCTTGAGCATTTTGTTGTAATCTATTTAAAAATCACGAATCTAACAGTGTTTTTGTGTGAAGACGAGGGCAAATTTTATAAATTATTGATAATTGCACAATCATCAAATACACCTACAACAAATTTTACATTTTTGTCTAGCTTTTCGCACTCTCAGGAAAGGAGAACCCATTAAATGTAACTGATTTGTCAATTTTGTTTAGGTTTAAGTGAAAATACAAATTTCCTTTCCAAGGCTGATTTGTAGGCATTTGCTTTTCTCACCGAACGATGCATGATAAAATTTTAAATTTTCGATGGTAAAATGGCCTTCTACCTCTACCCAAATCAGTTCTGCTGTAGTGTATGTTTTTTTGGTGATCTCTCTTTGAAAGATTTGGTAGATGTTAAGAAAATGACTTGTACATTTATTTATTTCATACACAAGGAAATGAGACCTGGTAAATTTGATAAAACTACCCTTTTCTTGTGCTTGTGCTAATTAATGCTGGAAAATTTTTAAAAATCACTGAACTATTTCAGCCCTTCTATTAAAAATGAACTCTTTTTGGTAGATTCTAAGAAATGTAATCAATATCATCTGTCTGTTGAAACCTTAAAATATTAACGGCAAAAACCAACAGTTTTTGTCTGGAATCTTTAGGGACTGTGCAGAGATGTCTTTGCAGCTTTCAGGGACCACTCCGAGGAGACCCTAAATCTTTTAGAGACCACACTGACATGACCTTGAAACTTTCAGGGACCACCCAGATGAGTCCTTGAAACTTTTAGGGACCACCCAGATGTGACCCTGAATCTTTCAAGGACTATCCTGATGTGACATTGAAACTTTCAGGGACCACCCAGATGAGTCCTTAAAACTTTCAGGGACCACCCAGATGAGTCCTTGAAACTTTCAGGGACCACCCAGATGTGACCCTGAATCGTTCAAGGACTATCCTGTGTGACCTCGAAACTTTCAGGACCACCCGGATGAGTCCTTGAAACTTTCAGGGACCACCCAGATGAGTCCTTGAAACTTTCAAGGACCACCCAGATGTGACCCTGAATCGTTCAAGGACTATCCTGGTGTGACCTCGAAACTTTCAGGGACCACCCGGATGAGTCCTTGAAACTTTCAGGGACCACCCAGATGAGACCCTGAATCTTTCAAGGACTATCCTGATGTGACCTTCGCTCATCAGCTTGTGCATTCACAAGCATTACTTGGTAAAGCTGACAGGCAGACGAATCACTGAAAAGATTTGGGTCCAACTTCCTGCACATACAGCGTCAATATTCATGACGTCGAAGCTAAGATTATGTAATGGCTTAACACAGCGTCCTCATCGCTCCCATGTGTGACTGGTCGGCCGGCTCCAAAACACGTCTTTGCATATTTATCACGCGACGAGATCTACAAGGCATGTTCTTCCCGGCATAAATGTGATAAACTGGGCAGTGGCTGAACCTTCAGTCGACTTAGACGAGCAAGCCTTGACGATTAATGGTAATTTACTCGCTGGTTGAAGTATGCTGTTACTGGCCGACGCGCCGCTGGTCTGAACAGTAAACAATTAATTATTCGCAAACAATCAGTTCATAATGGCACATTCCATTTTAACCTACAGGGGCATCTAGGATTGTGCGATTGTGTAAGGTCCGGGTAAGGTACATGTTGCTCTTTTATGCTGTAAAGTTTCCCCACCATTTAAAATACTATGGTTGTATGTTACAGTCTTCATGATTAATTTGGAGATATAGTCAATGATACTTTTCTCATTAAGCGACACACTGAATCGTACACCAACTAATATGGTCCTTGCTAATTTACATAGTAAAGGTCACGGGTCACATTGTTGTGAGGCTCTGCATTGTTTCAAGTCGAGTGTGTAAACAGCGTGATGTTCGAATGGATTTTGACTACTGCACTAATTCCGAGCGGGAAAGGTTGCCGATTCTGAATGTAGGACGTCCATTACCCCAATTATTTAATAACAGGACTACATGGAAAGCAACGGAATACTGGATATCTCCGACGAATTTGATGTCTGTTACCACGGTCCTTTGTGGAGTGACACTGACAGTGCTGTTCCCGATCTCGACAATGATGTCAGCGACTGTGATTGTAGCGTGAACATGACTAAGACTATGAGTCCTTGAAACTTTCAGAGACCAACCTGAGGTGTCCCCGAATCTTTCAAGGACTATCCTAATGTGACCTTGCATCTTTCAAAAACCGCCATTGCAAGACGAGTCTTTGAAACATTCAAGGACCACCCTGATGTGTCCCTGGATCTTTTAGAGACCACTCTGATGTGACCTTGAAACTTCCAGGGACCACCCGGATGAGTCCTTGAAACTTTCAGGGACCAACCTGAGGTGCCCCTGAATTTTCAAGGACTATCCTAATGTGACCTTGAAACTTTCAGGGACCACCCAGATGAGTCCTTGAAACTTTCGGGGACCACCCTGATGTGTCCCTTAATCTTTTTAAGGGACCACTTAGATATGACCCCTAAACATTTTTAAGGACTGGCCTAGAGAGGCACTTTGAAATAGTAAAGAACCAATCAGATATGATCCCGAAACCTTCAAATGCATCCAGGTCCTCTAAACAATACAGCAATCATCAGGTTTGACCTTTAATCTTGACATTTTCAAGAATGTGTATCAATGAGATGAATTATCCTTGAAAAATTGTCAAAAAGGATAAATTTACAATTTTTGAAAAGCAGATGGCTTTAAATACTACAATTTTTTAAATACTACTTTCACATTTAATTCAGTTATAATTACAGCACAGGGGCTCACAGTGGCTATAAAAGTCCTATTACAGCGGTTTTCTTTCTCTTTTCAATGTTACAAATAAACTAGCTGAGCCTGAAGAGCACAACACTTGTGTAGCTGTCTTTTGTGTAGCTTGTATTGGCATGTATAGTGCGCCCTCAATAGGGAGTGTGATCATATGTAATGCGACTTTGTTCCGTGACCTCTAGCCATGCCTACTTACCTCTCCATATGGCCGGCCATGCGTACAGACGCGCGGTGTTTACTGACGTCGCTGTGTTTACTGTACTAATTTAAGTAAGCATAGCGAGGACAGGAAGTAGGAATGGCTAGAGGTCACGGAACTAAAGGTCGCATTTACATATGATCACACACCCTATTGAGGGCGCACTATACATGCCAATACAAGCTACACAAAAGACAGCTACACAAGTGTTGTGCTCTTCAGGCTCAGCCTAGTTTATTTGTAACATTGAAAAGAAAGAAAAACGCTGTAATATTGACTTATATAGCCATTTGTGAGCCCCTGTGATTACAGTTTTGATGTTTTCACTAGAAAAAATTGATAATTACTAAATGCTTTGAGTAAATCCTCTCTTAGAGAGCACATTCGTGTGACTTTTACTGTTCATCTTATAATCACAAAATAGTTCCAATTGTGTTTAGAGTAGAACTAGCCCTGCGTACGATGCTGTGTGTTCCGCTACAGCTATAAATCGCCCGCTCACCACACCCTCACTTGTGGTGAGCGGGGCGATTAGCTGTAGCGGAACACACAGTATCGTAGGCAGGCTAAGAGTAGAACGGGCTATATTTTCAAATATGCTACACGCGGTACTTGGGCTTGTCAATGTTTTACATGTAAAGGTGAATGCATTGATACGTCAATAAGTTGTATCACTTCAATTGTAATTTTCGACAAGGATAAATTTCCTAGCTTGGTGATTTCACCACTCTTATGTTTTTTATAGTTTTTTTAGTTGAATATAAAGTTCTCTCTCTCTCTCTCTCTCTCTCTCTCTCTCTCTCTCCTCTCTCTCTATCAGGCAAATGGATCTTGACCGTTACAGCTTTGATTTCTGTTACGACTGCTTTTTTAATCGCATTTGACAAACTACTTGAAGACGAGGAGATCCAAGTGAACGGCGTCGTTACTGTCGAGGACTATGAGGACGTCTCAATAAGATGATGACCAAGTGTGGATCGAGTGACAGCAAGAAAATGATGGATGTGTTCGTGGTAAGAAATTGAGATATATCGGTTGCACATTGGAGATAGTGTAAACGACCACATGCCGTGGGCAATTATTTTGGCTCGGGCATATCATAACCTACTGTTCATGCTGTTTTAAGCCCCATCCGTCAGTTAGGCAAGGCATCAATGCATGATCTCATCCTTATTATTTTGTTATTGTTTTAACGTTGTTTTGTTAAAATATTTTCGGCAAATAACGTCAGAGATATTTTCGTGCTTTGTATCTTTCTAGAATCCCATGCCGATGCGCTTTAAGGCAGGTCACTACATACGCCAACCCGAGTTTTTTGGCACAGTGTTTGACTTATTCAAACCATTTCTCACCGACAAGCTAGCGAAACGGGTAAGTGTGCCATCACACTATATAGATAAGGGAGCGTTCAGTTTTTACGGCCTGGGGGCCGCAAAATCTTGTCGCCGGTGTTCAAAAAATATAGACCCCCCCCTGCATTTTTCGTGAAAAAAGATGACCCCCCCCTTTGTCAGACGAAAAATTGATGACCCCCCCCCCCCCCCCCCCGTGAAAAATAACCAAAACCCATATGTCAAATTTACCCGCACGGTTTGGATTTGAACTCCGGTACGCGGCGCACTTTATTCGTGTAGCAGAGATGCCAGTGCACAAACTTCTCAGCCACATCCATTGAAACGTCTGTTAATTAGGACGACTGTAAGGCAATTTTTAACTTCATTTCCATAGACAACTCATGTCCATGGACATTGTATAAAGTAAACTTTATTGGAGTGGTTCGCCAAGGCAGCCCTCCGGTTAAGAGGGTCATGGGCCATTACGTAAAGTCAACTTTATTCTAGTGGGCAACCAAAGGTGCCCGCCGGTAAAGAGGGTCGATCATGGCTATTGCATAAAGTAAACTTTACTGGACAGGGCCGCTGAAGGCGCACGGCCATTAAGATTGCCGTGGGTATTACATAAAGTCAATTTATTGTAGTGGGCCGCCGCAGGCGGCCCGCCGGTAAAGAGGGTCGATCATGGCCATTGCATGAAGTAAACCTAATTGGAGTGGGCCACCAAAGGCGTCTGCCCGTTAAGAGGGTCATGGATAATACATAATGTATATTTTTTGTAGTGGGCCGCCGAAGGCAGCCCGCCGGTAAAGAGGTCGATCATAGCCATGGCATTAAAGTGAACTTTATTGTTGGTATTATGTTTTTGAAAATGTGGTGACCCCCCCCTTTCCTACCAGTGAAAAAGCGATGACCCCCCCTTCTGGATTCCAAATTATGATGACCCCCCCCCCTGGATTTTGCCGGCCCCCCCCCCAGCCGTAAAAACTGAACGGTCCCTAAGTGATTGTGATTTTAGCTATTAAAGACAACAGTCTATAGAAGCTATTGGGATGGGTATCCGTCCGGCGTCAGTCTGTATGTCTGTCTGTCTGTCTGTCTGTATGTATGTATGTATGTACCTGTATGTATGTATGTACATGTATGTATGTATGTATGTATGTATGTATGTATGTATGTATGTATGTATGTATGTGTGTGTATGTATGTATGTATGTATGTATGTATGTATGTATGTATGTATGTATGTCCGTTTGTAAGGATGTCCGTCCACTCAAATATCTTGAGAACCACAGACTACTTACAGATTTGATATTTGTTGTGTTGATGCAAAATATGATCATGAGAAACTAATTGCTTTTCATTTTTAGCTCTCATTTGGCATACCAAAGAGAGCTTATCATAAAAGGTGAATCATTTCATTTGCATCTCATTTACATGTCTGTGTGTATGTACGTATGTATGCATGTATGGATAGATGTATGTCCGTTAAGATCAAAAACTCTTAAACCGCAGCAGCTACCGTCTTAGTATTTTATATATAAGTGCACCAAGGTGTGTAGATGTGAATTTGTTCAAATGTAAAATTATGGTTGAAAAAAGTCTGTAGGTGAGATGTCTGTCAGTATGTATGTATGTATGTATGTATGTATGTATGTATGTATGTATGTATGTATGTATGTATGTATGTATGTATGTATGTATGTATGTATGTATGTATGTATGTATGTATGTATGTATGTATATGTATGTATGTATGGATGTCTGTCCATCCAACGCAAAAACTCGGAAACTGGTGCACGTATGAAGCTGATTTTTGGTGTAGTGATGCCATATATGGTTAGATGAGCCATTGGTTAAAATGAACTTGTTAGTCTCATGGATATGCAAATGAGATAGAAAAAAGGGCGAAAATGGTCAAAAATCAATAACTCAGGAACTACTCTTCTGATCATTGTCATATTTAGTTTTTAGGTACCTTGGCCCCACTCATTCAAACATATAGATTTGGTGTCAATATTGGCTGCTTTCTATTTTTAATGAATTTTTTTCTCATTTTTTTGCCATTTCAGTAAAAAATTGTTTCCTCTGAAACCAATGGTCTGTTCGCTTTAAAATTTGGTTTGCAGGTTTCTTGTGATGACCAAAAATAAGATTCATCGAAATTATGGCAAAATTTGCATATTTGTATTTTTGGGCAATTTTTGCCATTTTTTGGTCAAAAAATCTTCTTTGAAACTGTGTATGCCATTACTTTCTAATTGGGTGTGCAGGTTCCTAGGAGTGACCTGAAGATGACTCGGTGAACTAAAGGCAAAATTTGCAAATTTGTGGTACTTTTTGCCATGCTTTCAAATTTGGTACACAGGTGAAATGTAGTAGGTCATTCATTTAAAGTCAAGTACTGCCAGTGTGAATGAGCAGATTATGATTGTGCTGTTCCAGGCTGAGGTGTTATTTATAGGAATGATGCAATGTTAGACGGTAATTGATATTTAACTGAATTTGACTTACATTGTATGTAACTCTTGTACTGTATAAACCCTATCAATTCACCCAGAAAAAAATATTAATATGATTTTAAATAATTGAATTAATTAGGAAATCAACAAAGCCAAAATAATTTTAGTGTAGAATTATTAGAAAGTTCAACATTTTTGACAGTTCATAGTGAAATGTTTACCATTTTGGATGATTAAAACATTGAAAGGCAACTTTCCTGAATCCCAACTTTGACATATTCTGTACTGCTATGTATTGTTCTCTGTATGTTATCTACAAGAAATTGCTCATAATAGTTTGTCATGATAGGTTGGCCAAATAAAGAGAGATAGAGAAAGTTCCGATTTCAAGTTGTGGTCAACTTGATAAGGATTAAATAAAATTACATTTTGAGGAAAAAAATAGATTGGTCAATTAAAAGAGTGGTCAAAGTGATAGGGTTTTTATGGTAAAGCTGGGCTATAAGATTCCTCATGTTCTGTTTATAGCATTATGCAATCTGTGTAAACAGTGCAATGAAAGAGTTACATGATTCCTTATAATGCTTTTGATGACCTTGAGCTTCTTAAGTTGCAAACATTTGTCTCTTCAGTGTGCTTTCTCTGATTACATACAGTAGGGTGACCGGCCGAGAGGCCCTCCTATTCCCTACAATGGGACTGACACAAGTTTTCTGAGAGTGAATGCCCGGGAATCGAAGGCTTGAAGGGGGACTCATGTAGATATAAATTGTACAAATTCACCTTAAGTATGCAACAGTTGTGCACATTTATGTCTATGAACAAGGTAATGACGTGAAAATCTTGAAGTTTATGAACACATTTTGTCAACAAACGTCAGAGGGGACGCCATCTTGGAAGTCGTCTACTCGTGCGCGAACGGTCACTACGAGAGATCGCGTGAACGGAAACAGTTGCATTTCACAGTGAATGTTGTGAAGACTAGGAAGTCAAGATGAGTGCAAAAATTTCGTAAAAAGGTCTTTTTTCTTCCGAGAAACTGCTGACGAAATTTTTACTTTGAAACGGCTATGACTTTTGGCATCATTTTCCAGAAGGGAAGGAATGGCCATGCGGGCAAATTGTACCTTAGATATTTTTCTACTTGTTTTGTGCTCTAAAAAAGCTCAGCTATGCAGCGCAAATTAGCGCCCACGGTTTTTCCAAAGCAGGAAGTAAAGTTCGCAATAGTGCCGTACTTGAACAACGTGCTTTTTCACCCGTGCGCACCTGTCTCTGACCAGAAACAATGGCTTGTATCCATGATACTGTAAACACAAAGGTCAGCGTGAGGACAATCTTACATTTTCTTTCACGGGGACTTATCAGTTCATACAATATTCTCACAGAAATACTTTGGAAACTATCAATGCACCTTTCACAAGACTCATTATTGTACAGTTAGTCATCTTTGAGCCATTTTAACAATATTTGATCCGATTTTTGGTCACACTGTCTCATTATTCCTCATTACAATATTCTCAGGGAAAGAATTTCGAAACTTTGATTTTCCAGAGACTGCCAAATTGTGATCATGCTAATTAGCCAAATTATTTTTAGCTCACATTTGGTATACCAATGTGAAGTAATCTTATAAGCTGAATCAGTTCATTTGCATCGGATTTGCATGTCTGTATGTATGTATGTATGTATGTATGTATGTATGTATGTATGTATGTATGTATGTATGTATGTATGTATGTGTGTGTGTGTGTGTGTGTGTGTATGTATGTATGTATGTATGTATGTATGTATGTATGTATGTATGTATGTATGTACGTCCGTCCACATCAAAAACACCTAAACCGCAGCACCTACTGTCTTAGTATTTGGTGTACAGGTGCACCTATGGCTGTAGATGTGAATTTGTTCAAATGAACTTGTCAGTGTCAAAACTATGCAAATGAGGGGAAAAAAGGAAAAACCCTGCAAATTGCTAAAACTCTGTAATCTCTGTAAAGGTTCCTTTAGGTATTCTAAATTAGGTGTTTAAAATTTGGGATGAAATTTGCATGTTTCTATTTTTAGCTCACATTTGGTATACCAATGTGAGGTAATCGTATAAGCTGAATCAGTTCATTTGCATGCCATTTGCATGTATGTAGTATGTATGTATGTACTATGTATGTATACATATGTATGTATATCCGTCCACATCAAAAACAGCTAAACTGCAGCACCTACTGTCTCAGTATTTGGTGTACAGATGCACCTAGGGGTGGAGATGTGAATTTGTTCAAATGAACTTGCCAGTGTCAAAAATATGCAAATGAGGGGAAAAAAGGAAAAACCCTGCAAATTGCTAAAACTCTGAAACGTTGGCCAGATAGGGTTGAAACTTGGTGTGCAGGCATTCTAAAGTAGGTGTTTGAAATTTGGGATGAAATTTGCATGTTTCTATTTTAAGGGTAATTTTTTCAGTTTTTAGTCAAAAAATGTTTTTCTCTGAAACCACTTATCTGATTGCTTTGAAAGTTGGTATACATGTTCCTCAGGATGACCTTAGTCACGTGTATACAATTGAATTGAAATTTTCATATTTATAATTTTGGGGCTATTTTTCCAAATTATTGGTCAAAATTTTTTTTATTCAAAAATTACTAATCTGATAGCTTTGATATTTGGTATACAGGCTCCTAAGGTTGATCAAAATCAGTTTAATGAATATTGTGAAGATATCTTGAATTTTGTATTTTTGGCTGAATTTTTTGGTAATTTTTCTCATTTTAAGTAAAATTTCTTCTTCTCTGAACCGCTAGCCCAATTGCTCTCAAATTGGATTGAATGTTTTCAAGGGTATTACCCTTCTAATTCTTGAAATTACGACAAAATTGGAAATATTACTATTTTAGAGCAATTTTTGTCATTTTGGTCAAAAATATTAAAAATATATTCTTTTTAAAGCCCCTTGATAGACAGCTTTTATATTTGGTGTACAGATGTCCAGAGATGGCATGGTTGGATGTGTGGAAATTGTCCTGAATATATACTTTTGTCATTTTTGGTCAAGAAAACTTATTCTCAAAATTACTTGTCTGATAGCTTTGTAATTTGGTACAAAAGTCCCGAGGGATGTTAATAGATAAATTTTCTGCTCAAAGTGTTGGGAAACCCCCAAATTGTTATATTTTAGGTAATTTTCTTTTGTGACCTTAAATGACCTACACCAACCCAGGATATGTTGTGAGAGTTTTGAAGGCTGTGAACATAATTTTGTCATATTTAATATCAATTTGAAGTAAAATTTGATCCAGAAAACAAAGTTGAGGTAAATTTTTTCATTGCAAATCAATTTTTGCAACTTCTGCATGTAAACACACAAGAACTGATGAGAAATTTGGATCCAGGATAATTCCAGATGTTGTTATCCCCCCCCCCCCCGAGTGGAAGGCATTTCATTATCTGTAACTGATTTAAGTGCTGTTTACGTTCAAATGATAGCACTCATAGCGTTAATTAAAACATCCCGAAGTTGTAAGTACATTTCGGTGCCAGCTGGTGTTATGTAAACAT